>NC_091118.1:200407336-200529836 GCF_040183065.1 Periplaneta americana | reverse complement strand
CTCCATTCTCCTGTAACTTCATCCCTCTTAGCCCCAAATATTTTCCTAAGCACCTTATTCTCAAACACCCTTAACCTATGTTCCTCTCTCAAAGTGAGAATCTAAGTTTCACAATCATATACAACAACCGGGTAATATAACTGTTTAATAAATTCTAACTTTAAGATTTTTTGACAGCAGACTGGATGATAAGAGCTTCTCAACCGAATAATAACAGGCATTTCCCATATTTATTCTGTGTTTAATTTCCTCCCGAGTATTATTTATAACAACAATAATAATAATAATAATAATAATAATAATGATAATAATAAGCAAATGAACATAAAACAAAATCAGCAAATGTCAACGTTTTATACAAATTGCAAGGAGTGTAATTATCATACCCATCGTCATAACAGCAACTGTAGTAGTCCGAAAGTACACGATGCAACATCTGGAATCCCTGCAGGCTTAGCAACAGTTACTCAGCACGCTGAAATCTAAAGGACTGAACACCTGTCTCTTTACAAGATTCACCACAAGAGAATCGTGCACGACTTTGGATTCTGTATCCGTCTTATGAGCACTGCAATAGATTTTATGAGATTAATATGATGTTGATATAATAATAATAATAATAATAATAATAATAATAATAATAATATAATAGTCCACCTCTGTTAGCACGTCTGATCGTAAAACTAGCGGGCCCGAGTTCAAATCCTGGTTTGGACAAGTTACCTGATTGAAGTTTCTTCCAGGTTTTTCCATCAACCCATTAAGAGCAAATGCTGGGCAACTTTCGGTGCTGAACCCTGGACTCTTCTCGCTAGCATCATCATCTTCTTCTCATTGAAACGCTAGATAATCACACCAGTTGATAAAGCGTCATAAAAGTAACTAATAATAATAGTAATAAATAATAATAGCGTTAGAATCTTCAACTGTTTGATTTTTACAATAGCCGAACACTTTGGTCATTTTGTTATGGTTGTTTATCATAGCACTCGATTATGGAAAAAATCTAGCATTAAAACACGCCTGTCATGACGCTATAAATCGTGCACAATTGGCCCTTTGGAGCTGGTATCAGAAAAGATTACCTAGCAAGTACTATTCCATGACGTCATCACCGCCATCACAGCTCAATTTTGTAAAACGTATCTGTAAGAAAAAGCTTCAAAACGACAACAAAATAGCATTGTCTTAGAAACGGTTATTTAGCAACCAGAATTTATTACGTCATATCCAGTACTTATGTCTACTACGTCATAACATTACATTTTGTAAATTTATAGTATTTTTTACATATTTTAATGCTAGAATAGCATAAAACGTTGCATGTAACACGTGTCTAATCTTCATTATAAACACTCATGAAATATTAGCTCGTTCCCTTACGCTCACACGCTAAACACACTCCTGCCATGATTACCTACATTATACATTAGTTACAGAAATTACTTCTAATTTTTTATTATATTTCCAAAGGTTACATATTAAAAGTTATGGGTGTAAATTTCATTGTGAATACTTGTTCAGATTTATGGCTTATTTATTTATTTTGTTTATTTATTTATTTATTTATTTATTTATTTATTTATTCATTTATTTATTTATTTATCTATTTATTTATTTATCTATTTATTTATTCTGGTGTAGTTAAGGCCATGAGGCCTTCTCTTCCACAACACCAGGAATACAAATACAATAATAGAAATAAACATAAAAAAATACATTACATACAAAGTAAAGCTACACAAGAAATAAAGAGAGAGAGAAAAAAACACTATAAACAAAGTAAAGCCACACAAAAATATACACAGGTTGCGGTCACACAAACTTTAAATGAGTGATTAAGTATCATAATTAATTGTATCCTAACTAATTAACTAATATAAACAAGAAACTTGCTATTTTAATCTATATTATTTCAATGTACCGAAGTACATATGATATTTCCATGCAGATATTCTGCGTCATCATACGATGAAAGAGTAATGGAACGGAGAAAAATTCTCTTCGGCGCCGGGATTTTCTCCGTTCCATTACTCTTTCATCGTATGATGACGCAGAATATCTGCATGGAAATATCATATGTACTTCGGTACATTGAAATAATATGTGATATGCGTAAATCACGAAGTGATTTAAGACGGCGCTTATTCCGTCGGATCCCGGCCAACTAGTCACTCATAACGAGTGCACCTCAGCACATGTGTGGACTTCGGTCCTATGTTCATAGACATCTATGACGTAGTGCAGAGGGCGGCCACTAGAGGGAACCCAAGAGTTGGAACTCAATCAGAGACAATTCTGTCCGACGCCGGGGTTGTATCCGGTGTGGCTTAGTGGATAAAGAATCAGCACGTAGAGCTGAAAACCCGGGTTCAAATCCCGGCGCCGGAGAGAATTTTTCTCCGTTCCATTACTCTTTCATCGTAATTTTAATCTAGATTAAAAAAGAAAAAAAAAACATCAATACTTCTAGCAATACCTAAAAACATTAACTAAGACAAAATTTTCTAATTTAATTTTGAATTGTGATAAAGTCCGGCAGTCCCTGACGTCATTAGGTAACGAATTCCAGAGGCAAGGTATTTCTACAGTATAGGAAGTTGAGTATAAATACGTTCTATGATGAGGGATAGAAAGAAGTGCTTGATGTCGGTTTCGAAGAGTTGTAAGAAATTGAAAGCGCGATAACAGATAATTCGGAGTAGAAGTATGCATATAGTTAATAAAGAGAAAATAATCATTAGGCCTAATGATATAACACATACATACCACTAATTTTATCACATTCTTAATCACAATCTTTATAAATAAGAACCAATTCCTTAAAAATCTAAACATCGCAATAACACCCAACCCAGAGCATGAACACTTCACGCAATTATAGGGCTCCTGTGAATCCCCTGTAACTTTTTAATGTCCGTGTTTTATCTTAGACAAATACCAGTTCTTTGTGCAAGAGATAGACTCCCCATCCAGTGCCAGGATTCGAATCTGGCTCAGCTGAATTAGTAGCACTCGAGCTGGTGTTATAATCTCGTTACATATTTATGAGATCCTATACTTTACTAGATCTCCAACTTTTCTTGGCATACTTGCGGTACATACATTTATAAGTGAACATGTTCTGGCGCCTCCATGAATACCTCGGGTTTACACGGCTTGAATCTGACTTCTAATTAAGTATAGATTAAGATGGAAGCATAGATCGCGGATTTGAAGCAGTGCCAACACAAATGTAGCCTGACAGCCGCTAATGATGGGATGACTTAGTGGTGTTTGGTTTCTGCTCACACTGAGAGGCATTCCTGTATTATCTAGCACAGCTAGCCGTGTGATAAACCCGGTGCGAGATTTTGGTCCAGTTATATAGAATAGCTGTTGGTAACGGTTCCAGTTGATAGGTTCTTCTTTCCTTATCTTCACCGATAATGGAACTGATAGGTAGGTCTATTGCGATGTTTTATATTTTAGGAATTGGTTCTTATTTATAAGGATTGCGATTGAGAATGTAATAAAATTAGTGGTATTTATGTGTTATATCATTAGGCCTAATGATTATTTTCTTTTTATTGACTATATGCCATAAATCTGTACAAGTATTTACAATGAAATTTACACCCATAACTTTTAATATGTAACCCTTGGAAATATAATACTTATTTACTTACCGGCTTTTAAGGAACCCGGAGGTTCATTGCCGCCCTCACATAAGCCCGCCATCGGTCCCTACCCTGAGCAAGATTAATCCAGTCTTTATCATCATATCCCACCTCCCTCAAATCCATTTTAATAGGCTATTATCTTCCTATCTACGTCTCGGCCTCCCCAAAGGCCTTTTCCCTCCGGCCACCCAACTAACACTCTATATGCATTTCTGGATTCGCCCATACGTGCTACATGCCCTGCCCATCTCAAACGTCTGGATTTAATGTTCCTAATTATGTCAGGTGAAGAATACAATGCGTGCAGTTCTGTGTTGTGTAACTTTCTCCATTCTCCTGTAACTTCATCCCTCATAGCCCCAAATATTTTTCTAAGCACCTTTTCTCAAATACCCTTAACCTATGTTCCTCTGTCAAAGTGAGAGTCCAAGTTTCACAACCATAAAGAACAACCGGTTGTATAACTGTTTTATAAATTCTAACTTTTAGATTTTTTGACAGCAGATTGGATGATAAAAGCTTCTCAACCGAATAATAACAGGCATTTCCCATATTTATTCTATGTTTAATTTCCTCCCGAGTATCATTTATATTTGTTACTGTTGTTCCCAGGTATTTGAATTTTCCCATCTCTTCAAAAGATAAATTTCCAATTTTTATATTTCCATTTCGTACAATATTCTGGTCACGAGACATATACTTAGTCTTTTCGGGATTTACTTCCAAACCTATCTCTTTACTTCAAGTAAAATTCCCGTGTTTTCCCTAATCGTTTGTGGATTTTCTCCTAACATATTCACGTCATCCGCATAGACAAGCAGCTGGTGTAACCCGTTCAATTCCAAACCCTGTCTGTTATCCTGAACTTTCCTAATGGCATACTCTAGAGCAAAGTTAAAAACTGAAGGTGATAGTGCATCTCCTTGCTTTAGCCCGCAGTGAATTGGAAACGCATCTGACAGAAACTGACCTATACGAACTCTGCTGTACGTTTCACTGAGACACATTTTAATTAATCAAACTAGATAATAATAATAATAATAATAATAATAATAATAATAATAATAATAATAATAATAATAATAATAATAATAATAATAATAATAATACACTAAATAGTCGATACCAAGGATCGATATGAAAGAAGTTGCCCACCCAAGAAGCGCGGGCGTAGTTTTTACTATTTAGACGTAAGTGTTGTAAACCGAACGTCAGCTGTAAATTTGTAGTTGTGGAAAGTGCGGGCCCCCTGCCAGCGCATCAAACTGTCATCGGCATTATTCCGTAACAACTCGCCTTATTTATCGTCTCTTTTATGGGAGAGAGGCCTCTCAATTACAGGCAACTGAAGCATCGGTGTCATCGTAACCCACAGATTTGGAAACTTTCCCGTTCCGGCCTTCATTTACGTTTCACCTTATCTTATTCTCACTGCCTTTCCTCTCGGAATAAAACTTCGGTCCTAGCTAATCCTTTGGCAGGTCCTTCCTGTAGCTCAGAAGAGCACCCGTCATGACATCAGGTCCTAAGCCTGTTCAAAGTTTGTTTACAGGTAAGAACTAGGAACCGTATTCTGTTCCAGGACGTAGCCTACGAAGATAAAGTTAGTTGTTCATAGACTATATTGGTGTGACGTCACATTTGGCGCGTGAAACAGGTACTATCAATCTTGTTTGTGCTGCAGTTGACGTTCTATTGATTATTCAAAATTGGACCTGAAACTGTTGGAAATGTATACGCAGACCTTTCCTACAATTTAAATTATTTCTTTATTTCATTTATTTTTATTTTATTTATTTATTATTTTTACTAGTACTGGCAGAGTTAAAGGGCATAAGACCTTCTCTTCCACTCAACCAATATGACAATAAGTTACATAGCAAATATAAATAACATCAATGCAGAAAACAATGGAATAATAATAATAATAATAATAATAATAATAATAATAATAATAGGAGCAAACTGTAGATGTGTTTAGATACGTGTAATTTTAAGAGTTAAACAATTACAATTTCGTCTTAAATAAGACAATTTGGACCGAAATAATTATTGATATAATAAGGGAAAATTGATATATTAAAAATAAATATTCTACAAAGTAATATTTAAAGAGAGACCGTATTCTAGAGACGAAAAGCAGTCTTTCTGACAATCGGCTTTTGAAAGTAATCAATGTCTGACAGCCCTTTACACTATGTACATTAAAATATTCTGTTTTCACTATTACACTACTCGTATTGTACAGAATTTACGAAATAAGTAGGCCTAAGTTATAATATTATGAAATAAAATATCTTGTATTTCAATACACAACACTGTACACAAGCTTATTATTGTAAACAATGTTTGATCAATGTAGATCTACATTCTTTATTATAGTGTAAATAATAAAAATAGCGCTAGTGTGGAGAGTGCAAATAATTTAAATTGTAAATATTAGTGCAATAAGCGGTCCTTGTTTTGTTCTGCCCCACTTGACGAAACAAGAGTCGCGTGAGCAGACAGTCAATGTACTTCGCTTGATAGAGCATGTGCGTCGTCTACTTAAAACTTTAGTAATGCTTAGACTATTGTTATAGTTATTGTTTTATAATTATTAATAATTATTATTTGGTAGTGATATGTTATTCGGCTTTAATGGCTTCTGATTTTCCAAGAAATGGATTTAATTCATATATTCTTATTTATATTTCTATCTTTTTAATTTTTATTTTTATTAATATAAATATTATGGGGAATAAGCTTTTTAATATATTTTTATAATTCTTTTTGTTTTTTAAGTAGTGTTGGTTTTATAATAACTATCAGTTTAAGTTTGTTAAAATGTTGTTTTGTTAATTTTTTATTTATTATCATTTAATTATTTTATTGAAATTGTTTATTAAATTATTATTTATTTGTAATTATGATGAAATTAGTAATTTATGTATTCGTATTTATGGAATTTTTGTTAAAATTTTAAAAGGAACTAGACAAAAATTGTTATTCTCGCAAGTTTATCAAAAACATCTTTTCTTGCATTTTAATATGGTATATGACCTGCCCACTGATTGGTTTTGAAGGGCCGCGGTATTTGGACCGTGCAAAGGTAGCGTAATCATTAGTCCTTTAATTGTGGGCTGAAATGAATGGTTGGACGAGGAATGAACTGTTTCTTATTATTTTTGTTGAATTTAATTTTTACGGTAAAAAGCTTAAATTTATTTATGGGAAGAGAAGATCCTATAGAGTTTATATATTATATTATATTATATTTATTTATTTATTTATTTATTTATTTTGTTTGTTTGAATATTTTATTTAGTATCTATTTAATATATTTTGTTGAGTTGATGAAAAGAATTAATTAACTATACATTATACACAATTCAATTCAATTCAATTTATTTGGCCATTAGACATACAGTTTTAGGCTTCGTCAGAATACATTGAAAAACATATAAATACATTAAAAAAAACACCAATAAAAGAAACAGTGAAATTTAAATAATACAATGAAAACATGAAATAATTTGAAACTTTTAAATTAAACAAAACTAACTAAATTGCAATTAAACTTATTTATTAAAATACAATTTCATACAAATTTGTGTTGAAAAACTCAGCTACAGAATAAAAAGGATTATTTAATAACCAATTGTAAAATCTAGTTTTGAAGCTAGTGATTGGTAATTTATAATATTCACTGGGGAGCTTATTATATTATTTCATCCCCATAATTAAAAAGTTTATGTTGCTCTTGTGTAATCTGCAATATTGAATATTAATTTGTTCACTATTTCTAATTTCATGATCATGTATATTGGCCACTAATGAGTAATTGTCGATATTTTGTCGAGTGTAAAGTACTAGGTCATATATATATATATATATATATATATATATATATATATATATATAAATTTATGATTGTTAAAATCCGTGATTGTCTGAAAAGTGGCCGACAATGTTCCAGATAGTTTGCTTTACATAAAATTCTAATGGCTGTCTTTTGTAAAATCAAGACGCTTCCAATTTTGGTTCCATTTCCCCAGACAATTAGGGCATATATATATATATATATATATATATATATATATATATATATATATATATATATGTACATAGGAATAGTAGATCCATTTTTGTTGATTATAAGTTTAAATTACCTTAGGGATAACAGCTTTACTAATATGCCTCATACTTTCCGTACTTTTTACGTGCTTAGCAATAGTCCAGAACCTTTATCACATTGCCGATGTTTATAGTTTAATTTGCTGAAATATCCCACTCAGTAGCATCATGATCTGAGGCAGTGATTCCCAAGCTTTTGGGTGTCACGGACCTATTAAAATTCATACTTCATATCCCCCGCGGTGGCTGAGTGGTCAGACCTTCAGCCTGTCAAGTCCCGGTAAGACCTGTGAAATATCCCACTCAGTAGCATCATGATCTGAGGCAGTGATTCCCAAGCTTTTGGGTGTCACGGGCCTATTAAAATTCATACTTCATATCCCCCGCGGTGGCTGAGTGGTCAGACCTTCAGCCTGTCAAGTCCCGGTAAGGCCTGGGTTTTAAAATGCATACTGACACTTGTGGCGGACAAGGTCGCAGTTGGAGTTATCCTTGCGGTTCTCCTGTTTTCCCATATTACACATCTACATCATTCCGTCAACATTTCTCCATTCCGTCATCATTACATAGCGTTTCATAGGGACTTGTTTAGGGATGAGTGAGGTTGTCTGTTCGACATCTGGTTACACCGTGTAGTCAGCCGGTGTGAGTTTAGAACTGTGCCAAGCTTGAGGATTAGCGCCATAGTTCTTGAATGGTCCCAGTGCTGGGTCATTGTGTTTCCCTCCCGAAATTCCATTCCGTTCCTTTCATACTTCATTTTGGATGACCCCTTTACAGTAAAATGTTTTGAATAATTTAGACCCATAAACATGTTCTACGTATTAAATAGTTGCATAACGTAGTGAATTAAACATTCTTAATGAATTCTTAGTGATATTAAATTTTAGTTTTAGCTTTTGAATATAAGCTGAAAGTATAAACACAAAAATGTTGTTGTATAGTGTTTTTCTAAGATAAATTAAATTAATTTTTTTTTTGACATAAGGTTAATAAATGGAATTGTTGATATTACCTTGCAGCGAAGTCTGGCTCACTTATAGGCGTACAAATTCCAACACAAAAGTCTTTACTTACTTACTTACTTACAAATGACTTTTAAAGAACCCAGAAGTCCACACCTGTGGAGTAACGGTTAGCGCGTCTGGCCGCGAAACCAGGTGGCCCGGGTTCGATTTCCGGTCGGGGCAAGTTACCTGGTTGAGGTATTTTCCGGGGTTTTCCCTCAACCCAATATGAGCGAATGCTGGTAACTTTCACTGTTGGACTCCGGACTCATTTCACCTGCGTATAGACTTATGGACCCATTTTTCGGCTACCACCTCAATTACATGCGCCGCCAAATTTAAAGATGTAATTTTAAGGGCTTATCTACAGAAATACCTCCGCAATATATACATTGTTTTAAAGAGCAAGTTTTGTGCTTTTTAAAACACAAAATAGAAAATATGATTTTTAAAATCTAATCACTACTCGGTAAGAGAGTTTAAAATGAAAATTTTAGTGTAGCCTGAGGTGAAGAGCAAAGTCCCATTCATACGCGCGAGCTGGGGACTGCAGTCCACGTGAGCCTTGTCTATTGTGAGGGGTTGGACTTATTTTAAGCCCGGCCGTAAAATATGAGCATACGTTGGATGAGATCTGGATAATGGCCAGACGTGTGACGTCCGTGGGCTGAGACACATTGACCCCAATCAACAGCGAGCCCATTGTACACGGCGACGCAACAAACAACCGATTCTCTTGGTTTTGGGTACGTAAACTAAACCAAACTGAAACTTCCGCGATCTTTTCTCATCGGATTATTCACAACGGTTTGGCTTCCTAGGGAAGGTATTGTACTGCAATATTTCTCCTTTAACACTGCACCGTGGTTAAGGATTTATGAAGAAATGTAGATGACGGCAGAAGAAACGGGACACCCCAAGTAAACTATTTACCAACATCAGTTGAAGGGTTCAGAACTGTAGTGGGCCAAACGCCAATTACTAAAACCGTAGAAAACAAGGGTTAAAATGAAGTTATTACCATAATTCAATGGAAATATATAGCAAGTAATATAAAGTATACAAAATGACCGTTTTTTGAAATTTTGCCGGCCTCTCCCGTCCAAACGCACGGGGACAGAGGGTTGTCCTTTACACTACAGATAGAGTTCGAGGAGCTCTATTCGACGCACTTATCAGCTTTATTCTCACTACACGTATTGCGGAGTTATGGCGCAAAGAATGTTGGCGGAATTTTTCTCGATTCGGGATTTCCATTTTGATGCTATCGTGTAAGAAGTAAGTCAAGGGGAAATACAGGACCTCTTAAAGCTTCATTGCTCATGTAAGATCTATGGAATAAAGTAACTGAATGAATAAATGCATACCGTTCCTCGGTATGGCCATTATTTCCGGGATTAGAGACTGAAATATTTTAGGTACCAAAAAAATAAGTGTAGAAAAAAGTGCGACGGATTTGCCCGATTTTAGTGGTGATTATTAGTGAACATGCGGGGATGCTACAGTTAAAAGGGCGGGTCTCTGAGCCTCTTCGTTCTCCTTGTGTAGAGAAAATTCTGTTTTGGAAAGTCAAAATGACCGTTTTTTTTTTATTTTGCCGGCCTCTCTCGTCCAAACGCACGGGGATAGAGAGTTGTCCTTTACACTGAAGAGAGAGTTCGAGGAGCTCTATTGGACGCACTTATCAGCTTTGTACCAAAAAAATAAGTATAGAAAAAAGTGCGACGGATTTTCCCGATTTTAGTGGTGATAAAGCTTATCCTGTTAAGTTGATGAATAAGTACTGATACGTCGGACGATATTAATTTTAGAACTCATTTTTATTTGGTTGTTTTGTCTTGTTTTGATTAATTCTTGCACCAGTCAGAATATTGAATGTTCCTTCTTTTTTGTAATGAAAATCACATTGAGTATGTCCTGTAAAGTTGACGAACAAATACTGATATCTGAGACGATATTAATTTTAGGACCCATGTTATTAGACTTCTTTTCTTGTTTTCTTAATAAACATTGGTCATTTTATACCTCAAACTGACTTGTTATTGGGGGTTTAATAACTTTGAATTATTGGGGATTTCTGAATTGGTTTCTGGTTTTAATGTTGAATATAGAAGATGTGGTTTTGCTTTATTTTTTTTTTTTTGCGACTATGCTACTGTTTTATTTATGAGTAGCCTATATTATTTTGTATAATTTTTTTAGGTAGTGATGCCAATTCTATATATATTTCTTATTTTAAACTTTCTTTTATTTATTTTATATTTTTGTTTGGATCCGTGGTACAAAATCTCGTTTTCATTTCTTTCTTGTTTTGATGGATACTACCAACTCTCAAAATATTGAATGTTTTCAACAGCCTGTATAAGTGCTTAAGATAATATATATCTATTTTTTTTTTTACAAAACGTGAGAGCTGGCAGTGTAAACTGCATTGCAATAACGTTCACTTTACGTTGGACAACATGGCTTACGCGTCGAATATAAATAGAAATGGTGTCAACTTTATATAAATGGTGGTGATCCAAGCACAACGCACAGCAGCTAAGAACTTCTCAGAAAATAAAAGACGTAAATTATCCTGTCAGATAATCTTTTATCTACAGGAGAGCGCCACGCAACCCCTACAACTGATATCCCGTCAGTAACAGATGAAGAATGATACAGCGTCATTCTTGATTGATTTATTTAATTAATTCCTGACGTCCTTGTTGACAGATACTCAGGGTTTTCGTATGTTACAGCCCTCATATTTAATACATTCTGCATTCTCCTGATTTGTAGCTGCCAATTATAAATGTGTTTAACGGTTGCGGATGCCGCAGGGGTCTGGATCTGCCGTGAATGTCAATTAGAAATGGACGTTGATGCTTAGGCCAATTCCAGGAATGGGAAATTATGAATGCGACATTTATTTCGATAAAATACGACAGATAGTAATAATGATTCAGACGGATTTATGAGTCGTAAAGCACTTAGTTGCTTTATATCAGTTTTATTCGACATTTTCCTTACTGTGACAAAGAATACTTCTAAGTACCACTAAGAACAACAATGGTACTAAAAATACTCCAGCCTTTATCGTATGCTGTAAAATGTTTACCGTAAGACGATTCGTCAAATAGTGATACTTGTTTACTTTATGTTTTCAAGGTATCTATAAAAGTATTATGATGGGGGGAAAACTATCTATTTCGAGATATTACATACATGTTTACATGTTTTGAGCATCCCCGATAACAGAAAAAATGTTTGTGCGAGATCGTGCGTATTTGCTTGCTTTCCGCACAAAACCAATACGCGGTAAGTGTGAAATACCTCATTCAGTATTCCCAACGTAACACACATAACAATTTCCCTCTTCTTACCGCTTAAGCGCGACATTCATTTTACTGCTTTAGGCTTTTAACATATTATTTTTAGAGACGTTTAACATAGTAATAATTATAAATTGGAAACTTACCACTGCAATTTCACCTAAATTGCACTGTTAATTTTTGTTTTTAAATATTTGCAAAAATTAAGTCAACTCTACAACACCACAAAAGTTACTGCGTTTGTAATGCAAGTAACATTAAGGAAGCCGTGAAAAATCAACAAGATTCCAGATGCCGATGTTATTACTGCAATATGTTATATAAATAATATTGTTAAAATATTAAAATGAAAAATAAATCATTACGTAACCTTACCGTTTGTTTTAAGTTCGCATTTATAGACTGGGGGAAAAAAAAGACAGACGTATATCACGGCCTGCTGGAATATAGTAAACACAGAAAACATTTTATAGCAACAATGTTGAATGAAGATAGATCTTTTTGTTTTTAAAAGTTGCCGTCATTGAACAGAAACCAAGATGGAGATTCCATTGCAACTAATTAGAAATTCCTCTTTCAGGTATGTAATAAACGATCTTCGCACAAAATAATGTACGATACACGAGCGGTATGTTTCTTTTCATGTTCTCGGAAATTAAAAAAGCTCAACTACGTTTCGCTTTTTCAAACTTTTCCTCGAACATGAAAACATCAACATACCGCTCTTGTAACGCATATTACTATTTTCGCATAGTCGTCTACTTAATACATTGCACCTTTATCCCACTCACAAGCAAACGTTCTGATGGGGTCAGATAAAAAAGATTAATTTTTTCTTCCACCATGTTAATTATGTCAAAAGAAGTGCTTATACAAATTTTGGCCACTCGACCGCAATTACGAGGGCCGTAAAAAATAAGTTTGCTAAGGGCAGCTAACACAAAAAAACACACACACACAATTTCATTGGACAAATTTATTGAAAGAGACACAGCAATTGTTGAGCTATTTTTCAAAATATTTTCCATCAATAAATAGACATTTCTCATATCATGGGATCGACAGAGAGAGGTGCAGACGCAGTCAAACGCTGGTTCCGATCTGAGGCGGCTGACTTCTACGACACAAAAATTGATCCCATGGTATGGCAAATGTCTCAATTCCAGTGGGGGATATGTTGGCAAATAGCGCAACAATTGCTGTATCTGTTTCAATAAATATTTCTATGCAATTGTGTTTTTTCTATAAACGGCCCCAGGGAAAATCACTTTCTTGACGGCCTCGTAATTGCGTTCGAGTGGCCAAAATTTGTATGAGCATTTCTTTTGACGTTTGACATGGTGGGTGGAAGAAATAAATTTAACTTTTTTATCTGCCTCCATCAGAACGTTTGCTTGTCAGTCGTAAATTTGATTGGAGTTTGAATGAAGTCTACCTGTTCAGACGTCCAGAGATTCCCTAATAGTGATGACGAAGACAATGATGATGATGATGATATCTTGGAATTTAACTTCCTGTACTGTAACCTTGCTTGGAACAGTCCATCAGCTAACGAACGTGATTTCTTGGTGTTGCAGGTTGCCCAGCAGTGGCTCAGGTTCGAATCTCTCGGAGCTCCAATTCCTGGCGGCGTCCCGGCGCGCCGCGGCGGCAGCTGCAGGGGCGGTGTTGCCCCCGGGGGCAGCTGGGGCCGCGGGGGCCGCCGGGGCTGCAGGGGGTGGCGTGGCAGTACCACCACCACCCCCACATCATCCCCCGGGCCCCGACTTCCACCCCGCGTACAGGCTCAACCCTTACATGGAGCACCTGTACTCATCTCTCCAGCAGCATTCTAGTCCTGCCGCCTCTATTCACGGTGAGTTGGGGTTTGGTACTCTGCAGAGTGATTTAGAAGGAAATGCTGGTATGCGAGGAGCAATGAAACATGTGTATCATTTTTGGTAGTTGAGGGAATGAAATTGTTTAAAGTTTAGCGAGGGATCAGTCTCAAATCATTATTTTTCTAAACCCGTCTTGTAAATTCGTATTTCTGGTAGAACTGTAAAGGAAAGACTAAATACGGAATCATTAGCTTCCAATAAGAACTGTGAGACACGAAAACAAGTTCCAAAATTAGTGTAAAATCTGCATTTGAGGAGCCTTCATGTCAGCTGCTGGAGCACACAGCAGTTCGTGATCCTTCATTTCTCATCCATTAGACCTGTGGGCTATACCAAATACAATAAAACCTGACAAGTTGACCGTCTCTGTAAAATGATCGCCTGTCTTAATTGGCCACATTTTGATCACAAATTTCCATTTGTTACTTATTTGCTTACTTACTGGCTTTTAAGGAACCCTGAAGTTCACTGCCGCCCTCACATAAGCCCGCCATAGGTCCCTATCCTGAGCAAGATTAATCCAGTCTCTACCACCATATCCCACCTCCCTCAAATCCATTTTAATATTATCTTCCCTCTACGTCTCGGCCTCTCCAGAGGTCTTTTTCCCTCCGGCCTCCCAACTAACACTCTATATGTATTTCTGGATTCGCCTATACGTGCTACATGCCCTGCCCATCTCAAACGTCTGGATTTAATGTTCCTAATTATGTCAGGTGAAGAATACAATGCGTACAGTTCTGTGTTGTGTAACTTTCTCTATTCTCCTGTAACTTCATCCCTCTTAGCCCCAAATATTTTCCTAAGCACCTTATTCTCAAACACCCTTAACCTATGTTCCTCTCTCAAAGTGAGAGTCCAAGTTTCACAAGCATAAAGAACAACCGGTAATATAACTGTTTTATAAATTCTAATTTTCAGATTTTTTGACAGCAGACTGGATGATAAAAGCTTCTCAACCGAATAATAACAGGCATTTCCCATATTTTGTTGTGTTTAATTTCCTCCCGAGTATCATTTATATTTGTTACTGTTGCTCCAAGATATTTGAACTTCTCCACCTCTTCAAAAGATAAATTTCCAATTTTTATATTTCCATTTCGTACAATATTCTCGTCACGAGACATAATCATAAGGTTCAAGTGCTAGTAAACAAAAATTGTATAGCATAGTTCAAACTTATTTTTGCGTCTTAAAATGTGAGTTAGCAGATACATTTCTGTGGGTACCTTGCTTCCAGAATTTACCGCTTCTCAGACTTTCAAAGAAGGGTTCGACCAAGGTCAACCTCTATTGTTGAAAGTACTAGGGTTTTGCCTAATGTTGTGAAAAATTCTCTTGTGTGGAGGAATTGCATTTGAAGGGTTTCATCCTTAGTAAGTTCCATTCCTCTGATGTTTTGATACAGACAGCGTACTCAAAATAATTAGATCACAGAAACTGCAAAGAACATGTGAAAACATGTGACTTTCAGACGCAGTTATAACTCAACTTTTAGGCCCGGTTTCTTCAATCTTTGTTAAAATGCACATAACATAGCGTTAATTAACTATAAGTTAAAAGTATGAATTGCTGTTAAAAATATTGCGTTTCTTCAACTTTACATTTCACATTTTAGCATTCTATTTGTTAACTCTCTGTTAGGACCAGAGATTCTAGAGTTTAATCATAACCTATAACCAAGTATAGGCTCAATTCTGTTTTCTGAACTCGTGACAATTTCGATTCTCGCTTGTTTCCGTCGTTTGATTCAGAGAGGATAGAAGTCTCTCTATTCTCTCAGGTATGATTTCTGCTTCTTTAAGTCGTCTGTATCACAATAGCGTGGAGCGGCGTATTGATATTGCTGTTGTGAAATGGAAAACACTGGAACAAAAAGAAATCGTGGGACTGATTTCTCTTTGTTCGAGAGAAGCCTTCTGCTGGAAATTATTTCGCAGTATAAACCAATTAATGAGAATAAACAAACAAACGGATCTACGTTGAAAGCGAAAAGTGAGGCGTGGCAGAAAGTAGCCTATATCTTTGTATGGACATGTTCTGACAAATCACATAAATAATCCCCTCTGTTTATGTATTCATGGATATCATTTTCTAAATAATCAAAATATAGAAGTTCAACATCTATCGCACCAGCCATATTGGAGTTAAATGATTTAATTGCATGAAATTGGGCAGTTAAAATAACGTAGGTTTTAACAGCCTGTTAGTACTAACAGTAGTTGAAGAAATGCTTCAAGTGTTAAATTTACAGTTAAAATAAAATAACACCAGTGGCGTAGCATGAAATTTTGAGCAGGGGAAGCTAACTCAAGTTGTCTTTCATACAATATGAGAAAATGTATTACAAAAATACAGTCTTAAAATAAATAGTAGTCAATTTCAAGTCAGCAGTCGAAGATTGGTTGGAACCTCGTAAGTAACACCAATAAGGCATGACCTCAAATGATACGTAATAAAATACGATTTCACGGTTTACACATATCTCTAACAAATAGACACGTATACGTATAACATTAGCTCACTCCCTGTCATACTTAGAGAAATCACAATATTAGTATCATTACGTAAGTATGCGTCTGTCTTTTGGTTGTGTCCTTCATTGACAGCAAGGAAGACGGTCATTTGTTTTTTAAATCACACTTCTGTTCGTAAGTCAGTCTTGATAATACAATTGTCCTAAAAAAATTCAAGTAAATTGGTGTCAGGAACTGTTATTTCGCTCATTATTTATTATATCAGCCACAATGCACACTAACACTTCAACTGAACTCAACTGACGAAAAGGGATAACTCGGAAACTACTTATTTTAAATGTGAAAGCTAGCTTCTTTTCGAGCCTTGCGACTAGGGTAGTTTAAAAGGGATGGAAAATCTGCGGGGTGAATTACACAGAAGAAACCGGTCTGCTTGGAAGCTGGTGTGTGCAGGCTTCTTGTTTGCTGCTGCATCACAAATAATCCTGAGCTGCCGCATCACAATATTTAACGCGTAAATATAAATTATATTAAAATTAATAAATAATTTTCTCCATAAACTGGAGGTTTATTGTGAAATTATTATTAACTGGGGAAGCTAAGCTTTTTAGCTTACATTGACGCTACGCCACTGAATAACACACTGTTATAATTTAACAAAGGTTGAAGAAACCGGGCCTATATCTATTGACATGTGTCGTTAAGAGGACATTTTAATGTGTACGGTCTGCACGTATTCCTTCCTGGACTACAAGAACTAACCGTATTAAATCAGCACGTGCAGTAACACTTTGACACCTGCCCCATTCATGGCCTGCAGCCCGCATTGAAGATAGTCCGGAAGTGATAGCATGTAGAACACGCTGTTATGTAGCACATATTGTGTTAATCGGCGCAATCTCAGTGCTGGTGGGGGGTAACACGTGTTCCAGTGTCTCCGGATATGCGGGAAGATAGCATTTCATAACGTATCAGCAATCAACGCATGTTGAAAGAGATACGAGGGATATCGGAATGAGATAGGGCGGCTTGGATTCCGAGACGAGCTTCTCATCTTTCAACCAGAGCGAATGCATAACATTTTTGTCCTCTAGATCTTCATGCGCGGAATCACAGCCGATGTGTACTACTTACCTGCACAGACCAAAGTTTCAGTTTATTTAAACTATTAGTAGTCAGTGTATAGCAAGAAGGACATATTAATTGCTACTTTGCGCTGTATTTTACAGAATGTTTAGTTTAACCCTCATTACCCATTTTTGACTTACACCACTTCTGCTCTGAACGACTCATTTATTATCATAATACACTGCTCTCTTAAATTGATTAGATTAGATTAGATTAGATTAGATTAGATTTATTTATTTAACCTGGTAGAGATAAGGCCGTCAGGCCTTCTCTGCCCCTCTACCAGGGGATTACAACTATAACATGAACAATAAGATTACAATTAATATTAAATTTACAATTACAATTACAATAAAAATTAAAGTACGACAAGAATACCTGATTAATGAAAGCTAGACATTTTATCATAGAAGTTAAGAACAAAGAATATTTTTGTATTTACTAAATTACAAATTAAACCTACAATAACAAAATTCTATAGTGATGAAATTACCGGATATTGAGATATTTTGTGGTAGATTAAAAGAACTATTTACAAGAAACCATGTCTGAACGAGTCTCAATTACTGACCAAGTGCCTAGTAAGTTTGCGTTTGAATTGAATTTTATTTCGACAGTCCCTGATGCTAGCAGGTAACGAATTCCAGAGTCTTGGCAGGGCTATTGTGAAAGAGGATGAGTATGAGGAGGTGCGATGGGATGGTATTGTTAGTATTGTTTCATGGCGAGAGCGTGTCTTCAGATTGTGGTGGGAAGAAAGGTAAGTTAGGTTAGGTTAGGTTAGGTTAGGTTAGGTTAGGTGCTGAGCATATTGAGAATTAAATCAATGGCTGTTCCAAAACACACTATGAAATGCTTCATATAAAACGATTTTATTTTTATTTCGAAAAGGAAGCAAAAACGAGCAAAATTGTTTTAAGCTTCTTTTGTTTGAAATATTTCAAAGAATAACTCCTGAAATTATTGACATTACTTACGGTTCATCTTATATACAGACACAAGATCGTACGCAACTGTAACTGGCCTTTTATGTCCGAGGTTGCGGATTCGATCCCGAGCCAGGTCGATGGCATTTAAGTGTGCTTAAATGTGACAGGGTCATTTCAGTAGATTTACTGGCGTGTAAAAGAACTCCTGCGGGACAAAATTCCGGCACACCGGCGACGCTGATATAACGTCTCCTGTTGCGAGCGTTGTTAAATAAAAAAAAATTATAACATAACGCATCTATAATATTTTTCTCCCAACTCCCGTTCCTTGCCATATTGTCGTTGTCAAGTCAGTGCCTGTAGGGAATAGAAGCACGGTCCCTTCCTGGGAAGTCACCGGTCGACTGAGCCAGGGCCGTGCCATGTGGCGAGCGTTGAGAGAAATTCGGTCCACGTGGAAAGGTGTTCTCCGGAATGGAATGCACAGTTGTTGCCATAATTCAAAAATTCACTTTACTTAGGCTTTAAACAAGAAATTGAGATGAAATCTACTGCAGACGATTGACCGTGAGTCCCTCCTCCCATTTTTGCAGCTTCAAGCGAAACATCAAAAGCAACAACCTGGAGCCTGGATGCTGCCAACACGCTCTCCATCTTTGTGCTAATGAAAGGCTTGCCGACCTGGTGTTACACCAGCCTGTGTATCAAACAGTGCACCATTAATATAAGACAGTAATGTTATTTATCCCCTGTTTCTTTTAAGTGCCTTTATGATATTTCCACATATATTTCAGAGCAAGTGGACATATCAGTGTTGCCATATTTAGCGATAAGTCGCTAAATCTAGGGATTTTTGAATCAGTCTCGGCAACAAATTTTGTAAAATACAATTAGCAACTTTTCTTCTGATTTTTGTATTCCATTTTTCCCTTTCTTTTAAGTTAAAACATTCAACTGAAATCATGCACTTCTTAGTTTTAGAAGAGGCGTCTAATAATTCATACGTGAAAGCCCTGATCTCATATATTCGTGATCAGGGTGAAAGATGCTGATTCAATGATTCTCACGGGTTAAGTCTCTCTCTCAATGCTACTGCTCCAACACCGATAAACGGCGGCAACTTTGATTGGCACGTGACGAGTAGCGAGCTCCAACTATTTCTTGGTTCTTCCCCCGAACCGACCCGAGGCAATTGAGTTTTGGAATTCTGTGCCGATAGTATTGTATTGTATTGTATTGTATTTATTAACATTCCATGGTATTCATACATGCTTACAGCTAGAATATGGAACAAGTCAAAAAACTTAATACTATTATAAAATCTTAATTTATAGTGGAAATATATACAGAGGAGATTTACAATATTGTCTACTAGTACAACACATAGTTTTAGTATCAATTTCATGAAGTGTTATTGAATGTCATGTATTCACCTACAGAATAGAAGGCATGAGAAATTAGGTAGTTCTTTAATTTGGCCCTAAATAATTTTATGTTTTGAGTTTCATTTTTTATATCGATAGGGAGGCTATTAAAAATGTTTACTGCCATATAACGCACTCCTTTTTGATAGCACGATAGACTTGCCGATGGAGTATGAAAGTCATTTTTTGACGTGTATTTATGCTATGAACTGTTGAATTAGTTACAAAGTTTTCACGATTACATACGAGGAAGATTATTAATGAAAAGATATACTGACAACCCATGGGCATTTTTTTGTAGTTTTTTTAAAATAGTCCTACAAGATTCCCTAGATTTGGCACCTATTATTATTCTAATTACTCTTTTTTTGTAATAGAAATATACTGTTACTATCCGTGGAATTTCCTCAGAATATTATTCCAAAACTCATTACCGAGTGGAAGTATGCAAAGTATATTGTTTTTAAGGTATTGATATTTACTATCTTTTGCATAGATCTAATAGCAAAACAAGCTGAATTTAGTTTGGGGGTAATTTCTTTAACATGATTTTTCCAATTTAACACATTATCGATTTTTAAGCCAAGAAATTTGGTTGTTCTTGTTTCTAATAGGGATCTATTATTAATTATTGCGCTAGAAATTTGGGAGGTTGAATTTGGACAGGATTTAAATTGAATTATGTCAGTTTTATTACAATTTAATACTAATTTATTGACTGAGAACCAGTCACATATTTTGAAGAGAATTTCCTCTGTTGAAGATTGGAATGTGTTGGAGTTATTGGCTGTAATTACTATACTTGTGTCATCTGCAAATAATATGGGATGACGTACATATTTTATTAGGGGGAGCAAGATCATTTATAAACACTGGAAATAGTAGGGGACTGTAGTTTTTGCTGGTTTTAATATAGTTTAATATATAAGATTTAAAAAGTGTTAGATTTCACACAAAAAATTGTGGTCAAATGCTTGGGTGAAAATTTCCACACTTACAATTTGCCAGAAAGTGTAGTGTCAATGATTGGATCAAGTGCAGTGTATTCACAATCAGCTGTTCCCACAGCTTCCACCTCTACGTAACAGCCGTCAACAACACAACCAGACTCCGCAGAAGAGGGTGACGGCGAGGAAATGATAATTTTTATTCACATATGAATGTTTTTCTTATTTTATTTAGTGATATTTATTAATTTTTAGCGACATTTCTGGGGATTTTTTTAAACAAACTTTGGAGAGATTTACCTACTTTTTGTTGAAAAGTTAGCGAGATTGTAAAGCGATATGTTGGCAACAGTGGGACATGTAAATCCGAGAAAGAGAAGCAAGGAACGCAAGAGATAGAAGAGGTTGACGCTCTTGTCCTTTGATGAACTCCGTAGTTGTTTTCATGCAGAATTCTGTGGTGTTTGGGTAAAGGGAGATAAGTAAAAACAATGAGTTCGGAGATAAATGAAAATTAAACTTGGAACCCTTATTACAAATAATTTTCTACACAAATAAAACACATCAACTGCTAGTATTCTTTGATTTTTGCACACCCACTTCTATAATTTAACTTGTGTGTTCATCTGGAGAACAAGATTCCACCTGCACAAAAAAAATGACATATCCTTTTTACCCGAACACCACAGAATTTATGTAAAAGACTGCAACATCAATATGCTGGTTGAACTGTAAGTAATGTACGGTAATTAATTTCTAGGGGTTAGTCTTTGAGTTATTTCAAACAAAAAAGTTTAATACAATTTTCCTCGTTTTTTCTTCCTTTCCTAGATAAAAATTGTTTTATATGAAACATTTCATAGCGTGTTTTGGGAAAGCCACTCACTTAATTCCCAATGTACTCAGTCAACAAGGAAGCAGTGTATTATGATAATAAATGATAGAAAGAATTTTAGTTTTGTCATTTAAATATGCAGAAATTTGATGCGAACAAATATAACATTGTAAAATTCCTTTTCAGAACGAAAACTAACATTTCATTCATTCATTTAGTGTTCTGTCCAAGGACAGGTATTTCACTGCAAACCCAGCTTTCTCCAGTCTTTTCTATTTTCTGCCTTCCTCTTTGTTTCCTCATATATATATATATATATATATATATATATATATATATTAATGTCGTCTATCATCTGATACCTTCTTCTACCGTCTTTTGATTTGATTTCTGTGGTAGTAAGTTAGTAAACTATATTTATAAATTTCTTCAATAATTAATACTTTAAAATCTAAATAAATTAAATTTGTTGAGTAATCCATATCTTTGGTCAGACAAATTTTTATTAATTTTCTGTGTAATAAAATTAATGGATTATGTACTGATGATGCTACTCCATCCCAATTTATTATACCATATTGTATTAATGATTGTACCAAAGCTACAAATATTATTCTCAATGTCTCCTTAGTGATAAAATTTCGAAGTATTATGAATTTATAAATTGTCTTTCTTATACTTGTACACATGAAATCAATTTGTTTATCCCAACGTAAATGTTGATCTATAATAATTCCTAAATATTTAACTTGTATGGAAGGTGTTAGGTGTGGGCAATTGCAATTGAAGAGTCCACTGCAAGAATGATGGATGTCATTTGAAATACATTTTGCAGGAGAAGCAATTGAAAGTTTGAAATGCTTAGCGCTCAAAATTTAACTGTGATTTTACGATCATTACTGGACAATGACTATCAGTGTTAATGCCATATAACTCTCTATGTACATTCTCTATGTCTTAAGCTATGCATTGACAGTCTTGGTTCATTTTCGACAAGAATGTGACACCCATCATTCTTGCAGTGGACTCTTCAATTGAGATTTTTCACACAATTCTGAATGAATGAATGATTGAATGAATGAATGAAGAATGAATGAATGAATGAATGGATGGATGGACTGGTGGACGAATGAATGAATGGCTGGTGGACGAAGGAACGAATGAATGTACGGATGGACTGGTGGACGAAGGAACGAATGAATGAATGGCTGGTGGACGAAGGAACGAATGAATGAATGGCTGGTGGACGAAGGAACGAATGAATGAGTGAATGAATGAATGAATGGCTGGTGGACGAAGGAACGAATGAATGAGTGAATGAATGAATGGCTGGTGGACGAAGGAAAGAATGAATGAATGGCTGGTGGACGAAGGAACGAATGAATGAGTGAATGAATGAATGGCTGGTGGACGAAGGAACGAATGAATGAGTGAATGAATGAATGGCTGGTGGACGAAGGAACGAATGAATGAATGGCTGGTGGACGAAGGAACGAATGAATGAATGGCTGGTGGACGAAGGAAGGAACGAATGAATGAATGGCTGGTGGATGAAGGAACGAATGAATGAGTGAATGAATGAATGGCTGGTGGACGAAGGAACGAATGAATGTACGGATGGACTGGTGGACGAAGGAACGAATGAATGAATGGCTGGTGGACGAAGGAACGAATGAATGAGTGAATGAATGAATGAATGAGTGAATGAATGAATGGCTGGTGGACGAAGGAACGAATGAATGAATTGCTGGTGGACGAAGGAACGAATGAATGAATGAATTAATTAATTAATTAATTAATGGCTGGTGGACGAAGGAACGAATGGATGTACGGATGGGCTGGTGGACGAAGGAACGAATGAATGAGTGAATGAATGAATGAATGGCTGGTGGACGAAGGAACGAATGGATGTACGGATGGACTGGTGGACGAAGGAACGGATGAATGAGTGAATGAATGAATGAATGAATGAATGAATGAATGAATGAATGGCTGGTGGACGAAGGAACGAATGGATGTACGGATGGGCTGGTGGATGAAGGAACGAATGAATGAGTGAATGAGTGAATGAATGAATGAATGAATGAATGAATGGCTGGTGGACGAAGGAACGAGTGGATGTACGGGTGGACGAAGGAACGAATGAATGAGTGAATGAATGAATGAATGGCTGGTGGACGAAGGAACGAATGGATGTACGGATGGACTGGTGGACGAAGGAACGAATGAATGAGTGAATGAATGAATGAATGAATGAATGAATGTATGAATGAATGAATTAATGAATGAATGGCTGGTGAACAAAGGAACGAATGAATGAATGGATGTACGGTTGGACTGGTGGACGAAGGAACGAATGAAGGAATGAACGAATGAATGTATGAATGAATGGCTGGCTGGTGGACGAAGGAACGAATGAATGAATGGATGTACGGGTGGACTGGTGGACGAAGGAACGAATGAATGAATGAACGAACGAATGAATGAATGAATTCATGTATGGATTGGGGAAAAAGGTTTTTGTATCATATATATAGACTATGTATATATATATATATATATGAATATCAAATAAAATACACTACAGTACAGTGTTAAGAAGAGTACATATTGTACGTTAATTTTAATTCTGGAGTAGACATTTCAGGAAATATTTCTGATTTCCTCAAACCCGCTCTCAATTTTTTGCACCTCCAACTGTTCTCTTTATTTAAGGATCTACCTTCGATTCTAGATTCCCTCTCCATTTTATTCCGAGTAGCGATTTCCATTATTTTTTGCTTCAGTTTTAAACACAAGTGCAGATGAACACAAAAAAGAATCTCATTTGTAGGTAATGTTAAAACATTATCATTATGCCTGTGATTTCAAGCGGGGCTTGGAAGCAACCTTTGCTGATTGAGAGACTGATGGCTTTATTAGCAACTTCCTAACCGCACTATCATCGCAGGTAAAAACGCAAAAAGCAATTGAAAGGAACGAGTTCTTCCCACTTAAATATGTACAAACTGCAAGCCGTGCCAGGCCACACACAACCTGAAATGTAATAATGAAGTAACGTAACTTGGCTTCATCTCCGAGTAGAACTGTATTATAACAGAGCGGATGTAAAGTCGCGTCACCATGGATACAAAGTATGATTCCGTTTACATAGGCCTATACCGCTAACAGAGGAAAGTTATATCAAATACCTTGGAAGGTCCGGGGTTCGATCCCAGGTGGTGACAGGATTTTTTCTCGTTGAAAAACTTTCAGAACGGCCCCGAGGTTCACTCTTATAAAATTGAGTACCGGGTCTTTCCCGGGGGTAAAAGGCGGTCAGAGCGTGGTGCCAACCATGCCTACCCGGGTGGCGCAAGCCGTAGAGGCACGCAATGACTCTACGGCCTGGTCCGAAGGGTTGTGGGTTCGAGTCCCGCCTCGGGCATGGGTGTTGTGTTAATGTTAGTTAGTAAACAGAAACAGAAAACTGAAAACCTGAAAAACAGAAATATTTCGGAAAATGGCCTCTGGCCGGATGTAGAAATTTGAAAAAAAAAAAAAAAAAAAAAAAAACCACACCACCTCATTCTAGTGCCGAGGTCATGGAAAGCATGGGGCTCTACCTCCATGCCCCCCCAAGTGCCTTCATGGCATGTTACGGGGATACCTTTTACCTTTTTACCTTACTATAATAATACTGGACAGCTGTATACTAGCAGCATTGGCGTGAGTGCGAAATATCGCGGACCTGACATCTAGCGCAGAGGGATGGAATTACGTCCACATATACAAGTATTAACATAGCGAGATTCGGACTATTGTTTAAAACGTGAGTTACTAATGTGGAATTATATATGAAACACTTAAGAAATGTTGAATAATATTTAATGTAAAATTATTATCTTATATCAAAGCTGCATATTACGAGAAATATTGTATACTTCATATTACTTTCCGTAATTAATTGTTACATATGTTTTATTTGGTTTACCGAGACAAAATCAATCTGATATTAGGAATGAATTTACAGTAACGCTTTATATACCCATTGCTGACAATTGCAAAGATAAAATTGATAGTAATCTGATGCTTGTAATAATTAGTAAAGGCATGTGGACAACAATAAAACTTAATTTGATAAAATCTTAAAATCCAATACATTTTAACTTCTATTTATTTCTTAGGTCTAAATAAAAAAACTAATTTGTATTTTTCTATCAACACAAAGACAAAGGATTAGGCCTACTAAAAAATGTTATTGACTTACGTTTTATGAACTGTCGGAAATCGAAAGTACGATTTGGAGCAATTTGTAATGCTGCAATTGTCACAATTATAAACAGCACATTTACACCCTGACATTTTAACACTAGTACTAATTCATAGAACTATTAACAAATTAACTGGCCCAGCAACAATATGCATTGCAGTTGATTACAGCTTGTTTCGCGAGTATCTCCATCCCGGCAGGCAGGTAGGTAGCAGCACCATCGTAGTTCGCACGTAAAACTGCTAGCTGTCCGGTATTATTATAGTAAGGTATTTGGTTATATGTGACGAAAATTTATGTTAGTTATTGTTCTTGCTTCTGAACCGAAATTTCGTCAGAATTTGAGAGGGGTCTACCAATTAATTCCTGGAGGTAGTTTAACTTCCAAGTGTTTCTGCATAAGTATTCATTCTTCATTCATTCATTCATTCATTCATAGTGTTCTGCCCAAGGACAGGTCTTTCACTGCAAACCCAGCATTCTACAATCTTTCCAATTTTCTGCCTTCCTCTTTGTTTTCTCATATGATCCATATATCGTAATATGGTCTATAACAGGCATGTCAATTGATGCCCACAGAAGCCAGCGCGCGCTTCAGAACCCAGGAGAGCCTGAGCGCTTTACAGCGGAAAGGAAAGAGACAGACGAAAGAGGTGGTATATGCCGCTTGGTCGAGCTATATTCAGGGATGGCCAGCACTGATTCAATAGATAAAGGGAAGAGAACTTATTAAAACTGTACCCATGTTAATTTTTAGATTTGCCTGAGAAGTATCAGTGCTTTATAAGAATGTACGTTTTAATTTTAATGCTCATTTTTCACAAGTTTGATTTTTTTATTCAAAAGAAGTATTTTCTCAACTTTTCGTATAGAAAAGTGAAATTTTCAGATATTTATTTAGTAGCCTTACAGAATGTTTTCGTAAATCTAATATACCGTATATACGTATTCCTGAAGATAGTATATTGAAAATTTTGAAAATATTCGCATGGAAGTTGTTTGTAAGGAAATGAATTAACAAAGCAACTACCGTTACATCATAAGCAAAAGAAACGTGCCCATGTGTTGTAAAAATATTAGCTCTATAGCTTCAGCAGATTTCGAGAAAATAATTTAATATTCTGATGATAGGAAGTTGCTCACAAATATCACCTTAAAAGCAAAATGCGATAAGAGTTTGTTATGTAATATTAGTTACACTTAAAACTGATACAGTACCTAGGTAACTTTGCTTTGTACTGTAATATTGTTTTGATTAGTTTATTGATTACTTTTGTAAGGCTAAAGATACCATCAATATAAATTCCAACTTATGTCATACTCAATCTCTTCCTTTGGAATATCACTTTCTTTATGAATGATGTTTTTCATCCACTTAATACAGTATAATATTATACTACTATGGAATTTAAATGAATAGGGTAAACTAGGATCCGTTGGACAGTCGGGCATGTTGGACACTTTGAACTTTAACGTGTTACCTCGCCACTTGTGGGCACCACATTCTGCTAGAAGTCAATGACAAAGTGGCTACTTCCGTCATTGACTTCTAGCAGAATGCGGTGCCCACAAGTGGCGAGGTAACACGTTAAAGTTCAAAGTGTCCAACATGCCCGACTGTCCAACAGACCCTAGTTTACCCTATTCCTTCTTAACTCTCTATTATCTTATTAAGATTTAAAACACAAGTGCAATATTAAGAAATCAGTGTTAGTACTTTTGTTTTTATAGACAATATAGATAATATTAAACAGAAAGAAGCCATATAAAAATAACGACATAAAATTTCACGTTCCGTTTGAAGTTTGTGCACCACTGTTTTCTTAACCCAACAGGTTGCTTATTCATATACACAACCCTTCCTCTTTCCATACTTAGCGCTTGCTGCCCGCGCACGACGTCAAGGTCAGAAAAATGCGCTTGCTTTGATATCACTGGTCTATAATCTGATATTTTCTTCTATCTCGAACTCTTCTCCTGTTCACCATTCCTTCCAGTGCATCCTTCAGTAGGCAGTCTCCTCTCAACCAGTGACTCAACCAATTCCTTTTTCTCTTCCTGATCAGTTTCAGCATCATTCTTTCTTCACCCACTCTTTCCAACACAGCTTCGTTTCTTATTCTGTCTGTCCCTTTCACACACTCCATTCTTCTCCATATCCACATTCAAACGCTTCTAGTCGCTTCTCTTCACTTCGTCGTAATGTCCATGTTTCTTCCCCATACAATACTACACTACACACAAAGCACTTCACTAGTCTCTTCCTTCGTTCTTTCTCCAGAGGTCAGCAGAAGATGCTCCTTTTTCTATTAAAAGTTTCCTTTGCCATTGCTATCCTTCTTTTGATTTCTTCAATCCCTTCATGTAAGATCGAACCATGTAATGACATAAGCCCCTCTTGCTCTGAAAGGAAGTGTTGCAGCCCATGGGTTCCTTAACAAAAACTGTTTGAAAGAAGGTTATATATCCGATCTCAAGGTTTGTCGGTCTATTTTAAAAGCACTGTATATATGTAACAAATAGAAATAGGCAATTTTAGGCTCTAAAACAGCGGTGACCAAAGCGGGTGTCGTCACATTACATCGTGTAATCACAGACATTCAAACGGATACGAGGAGTTTCTTGTATATTGCTGTGTGTTTCATTCACGTACTGAAGGCAAGCAGTGGCGGTATCATGTCGCTCTACAAACTCTGTCTCTACAAGCAGTAAGAGGTGGTTTCGTAAAGAATAAGGAGAACTTTTTTGTTTTTCTGTCGGACAAAATGTAATATGTTTACTTTGCTCAACGGTTCAATTAGGAGTATATAAAAACATTAATTGCCACGCTGAATAATGTATTATTATTATTATTAAGTTATTATTATTATTATTATTATTATTATTACTGACAATTAAATATGTGTTTCTATAATTCTCCTGTACGTGCATGAATATTGATATTTTTAGATCTTCTCCCTAGAAGGATAAAATTATTAGGTTTTATCTCAATTTTAATCTTCTTAATCTTTAGATGAGGGTAACTATTTACTAGTTATTCACTTAATAATAATAATAATAATAATAATAATAATAATAATATTGTAGAGAAACTGATTCAATATTATGTGCCAATGAATTGTTAAACGCCAGGAATTGACATGTCTTAAATCAGAGCCAGGAAGAGAAAGATGAGATAAATGTAAGGAAGTCAGCTACCTAATGGGGTTTGAAATATCTCGTGCTCTAAAGCCTTTTAATACAACAGAATTTCTCAAAAGTGTAATGATTAAATGGCTTAAATAACTTGTCCATAAGAAGTTTTTAATTTTGAAAAACTACGAATTTCTCGACCAAGTTCGAGAGAAAATTTTAGAAAATTCCTCATTATTTTTTTAATAGGAAGGTTAAAAAAGAAGCAAGAAAATTCGTATATTATTCACTGGCTCTTGATGACAGCAGTGATATTACTGATACAGCAAAGCTTGAGATTTTTATCCGCGGGATTGATCAAGATGTTAGTACAGGAACCACCACTGGTTGTAGTTTTCATGCCAAGTACCTTTCCTCCGTCTCCTTACTTCATAGGCTGTCTGTCGCATGTAATCACTGCAGTTCGAATTTTGGTAACCGCTGCTTTAAAACCTTAAAAATAGGTTCCAATGGACAAAATAGGCGTTTTAGGCACCATTAAACCGCTTTTAAACGTTTATATTTTATATAAAATGTGATGATATTTAACTAGTTTTAGTCTACCCCTAAGAAAAAAATAGCCATTTAACCTAAAATCCGAAGTCTAACGATGACAATCTGTGTAGAGCAGACGTCTCAATAAGGCCTTCTCGGAGCACTTCCTCCTCTCTCTCTTTTTTAATGTAAGAGTGGAACAAGATGCGGGAGTACTTCGTGTATCTCCGGATGACGTCATTGACCGCGACGTTTAAATAGACATCTGCAACCGCTACGATGTTATCTCCATCTCCGAGAAAGAATGTCCTAATTACCGCAAATAATATAAGCTATGAAGAAATAAAAGCTTTCATAGAGAAAGTGAAATTGTGGGAGTCAATTTACCACTTCATTAATCTAATTGTTAACTAATTTGAATCAAGACCAGTAACAAATATAATGAAGTACTGAAGGACTTGAAAAAAGAATTTGAGACCAGATTTAAAATTTGAATAGTTCTAATTTAAAATAATTGTGAATATTGAAGATGTTTTGGTTATTGTTAATTATTGAAAACATCACGCAACATATTATTTAACTATGTTGTAATTATTATATTAATATTGACGTATCGTGAGAATAAATACCTTAACAACCAACATGTTTAATTGTAATTTAATTTAATTTTATTAAATCTAGTATAAACTTAAAAAAAAACATATACCAAAAACCATTTACTAGAAATGATGTATTGTTATTATTTAGTCAACTGTCCGAAGAAAGGTCTGAATCTCACAAGTGATACCAACAAGACACCATTTATGAGGCAACTAGGCCAGAAGATAATGGGGTTAGGGTTGCCAATTCCTTGTGCTTAAAGTGCATGAGGATTAAGTTGGCGTGATTTCTACTGTCCTTGTCTGAGGTCCTTGTCTACCAACTGCCACCAGATGTGACGGGCAAGAGGTTTCCTTTTGTACAATTCTTGGAATTCCCTTTCTCCTCCCTTCTCCCTTCACACTTTTGCAAACCCAATTAGTGGATCTCTCAGTGGCGGCTCGGGGTTGTTCGAGTTCATTAGTTAGTAGTATTTTGTGAATAGTGAAGTGAGTTTGTATCTTTTTTTTATTGGGTTATTTTACGACCCTGTATCAACATCTCAGGTTATTTAGCGTCTGAATGAAATGAAGGTGATAATGCCGGTGAAATGAGTCCGGGGTCCAGCACCGAAAGTTACCCAGCATTTGCTCGTATTGGGTTGAGGGAAAACCTCGAAAAAAACCTCAACCAGGTAATTTGCCCCGACCGGGATTCGAACTCTGACCACCTGGTTTCGCGGCCAGACGCGCTGACCTTTACTCCATAGGTGTGGACGAGATTGTGTCTTGTTGTACCAATTTAATATAATATAATTCACAAATTAAAATGTTTTCGGAGATGAATGGTTTCACTGTTACCTTAAATATTGTAATGAGTGCTGTGCTCTTGTATTTAATAATAATGGTAGGCAATATGGGAAAAAGCGGGAAAGCCCTTAAGTCGGACGGTATGAACATGGTTATTACTTACAAATGGCTTTTAAGGAACCCGAAGGTTCATTGCCGCCCTCACATAAGCCCGCCATCGGTCCCTATCCTGTGCAAGATTAAGCCAGTCTCTATCATCATACCCCACCTCCCTCAAATCCATTTTAATATTATCCTCCCATCTACGTCTCGGCCTCCCTAAAGGTCTTTTTCCCTCCGGTCTCCCAACTAACACTCTATATGCATTTCTGGATTCGCCCATACGTGCTACATGCCCTGCCCATCTCAAACGTCTGGATTTCAAGTTCCTAATTATGTCAGGTGAAGAATACAATGCGTGCAGTTCTGTGTTGTGTAACTTTCTCCATTCTCCTGTAACTTCATCCCGCTTAGCCCCAAATATTTTCCTAAGCACCTTATTCTCAAACACCCTTAACCTATGTTCCTCTCTCAGAGTGAGAGTCCAAGTTTCACAGCCATATAGAAGAACCGGTAATATAACTCTTTTATAAATTCTAACTTTCAGATTTTTGGACAGCAGACTGGATGATAAGAGCTTCTCAACCGAATAATAACACGCATTTCCCATATTTATTCTGCGTTTAATTTCCTCCCGAGTGTCATTTATATTTGTTACTGTTGCTCCAAGATATTTGAATTTTTCCACCTCTTCGAAGGATAAATCTCCAATATTTATATTTCCATTTCGTACAATATTCCCGTCACGAGACATAATCATATACTTTGTCTTTTCGGGATTTACTTCCAAACCGATCGCTTTACTTGCTTCAAGTAAAATTTTCGTGTTTTCCCTAACCGTTTGTGCATTTTCTCCTAACATATTCACGTCATCTGCATAGACAAGAAGCTGATGTAGCCCGTTCAATTCCAAACCCTGCCTGTTATCCTGAACTTTCCTAATGGCATATTCTAAAGTGAAGTTAAAAAGTAAAGGTGATAGTGCATCTCCCTGCTTTAGCCCGCAGTGAATTGGAAAAGGATCAGATAGAAACTGACCTATACGGACTCTGCTGTATGTTTCACTGAGACACATTTTAATTAATCGAACTAGTTTCTTGGGAATACCAAATTGAATAAGAATATCATATAATACTTCCCTCTTAACCGAGTCATATGCCTTTTTGAAATCTATGAATAACTGATGTACTGTACCCTTATACTCCCATTTTTTCTCCATTATCTGCCGAATACAAAATATCTGATCAATAGTCGATCTATTACGCCGAAAACCGCACTGATGATCCCCAATAATTTCATCTACGTACGGAGTTAATCTTCTCAAAAGAATATTGGACAAAATTTTGTACGACGTCAACAAAAGTGATATTCCTCGAAAGTTGCCACAGTTGGTTTTGTCCCCCTTTTTAAAAATAGGTACAATTATGGACTCCTTCCATTGTTCTGGTACAATTTCCTTTTCCCAAATAGCAAGTACAAGTTTATAAATTTCGCTGTATAATGCACTTCCACCCTCTTGTATTAATTCTGCTGGAATTTGATCGATACCTGGAGACTTGTACTTTTTCAGATTTTCTATCGCAATTTCGACTTCTGAAAGCGTGGGTTCGGGTATAAATGGCTCAGCAGTTTGTATTTCAATATCGTCCCGATCATTTCTATTTGGCCTATGTACATTTAGTAGTTGCGCAAAATAGTTTTTCCATCTGTTTAGGATTGATGGAGAGTCTGCAAGCAAGTCACCATTCTCATCCTTGATCACGTTTACCCTTGGCTGATATCCGTTCTTAAATTCCTTTATACCCTTATATAAATCTCGAATGTTTTTATTCTTACTATTTGTTTCTACCTCATTCAGTTTTTCCTTCAAGTAACCTCTCTTTTTATTCCTAAGTGTACGACTTGCTTCCCGTCTTTCATTGAAATAATTATCTCTCTTCTCCTCAACTGGATCGTGTAAGAATTTCAATTTTGCCTGTTTCCTTCTTTCTACTACCATGCAACAATCTTCATCAAACCACGGTTTCTTTTTCTTAGTTTCATAATAACCTATGCTCTGCTCAGCTGCAATTTTGATACTATCTCTGATATTTTCCCACACGCTATTAACATCTAATTCTTTCTCAACTTCGTCGGAACTTTCTAAAGTGGCAAACCTATTCGAAATTTCGACCTGATAATTTTGCTTAGCTTCCTCGTCCTTTAATTTCAAAATATTGAATTTAGTAATATTAACTTGTTGCTCTACTCGCTTGGCTACTGATAATCTTTCTCTTAATTCTCCAATCACCAAATAATGGTCAGAATTACAGTCTGCACCCCTGAAAGTTCGAATATCTACTATACTAGTATGTCTCCGTTTATCTATCAAGATGTGATCTATTTGGTTGTGTGTCAATCCATCTGGAGAAGTCCAAGTATATTTATGTATATCCTTATGGGGGAATGTTGTACTTTTGACAATTAAATTTTTCGATGTGGCAAAGTTGACTAATCTAACTCCATTGTCACTACTAATTGCGTGTAGGCTCTCTTTTCCAATAGTTGGTCTAAAAATATCCTCCCGTCCTACTTTAGCGTTGAAATCCCCCAATAAAATTTTCATATGATATCTAGGGAACTGATCAAAAGTATGTTCCAATTCCTCATAGAAGCTATCCTTTATATAGTCGTCTTTCTCTTCTGTAGGGGCGTGAGCATTTATAACTATGATGTCGCACCATCTACCCTTAAGTACTAAATATGATAACCTGTCACTGACAAATTCGACCTTTTTTACTGCTGATTTTATTCTTTTATGTACAAAGAATCCTGTTCCTAATTGGTGATTATTGTTTCCTTCCCCATAATACAACAAGTAATCTCCTATTTGTGATATGCCATTCCCATCTAACCTAACCTCTTGTACTCCCACAAAGTCTATTCTATATCTAGCTAGTTCTTTTGCTACTAATGTTACCCCTCCTGTTCTATAAAGACTAGTTACGTTCCAAGTGCCAAATCTCAAAACCTTATTCCTTTGCTGTGGTCGTGCCAGAGAATCAGTCCTATTCCGAGGCTTACTGTAGGAATTCGTAACAAGCTGTTTTTTACGGTGATGGGTTGTTAGCCCTTCGCCCAACCCCCAAGCTGGAGGACCACCCCTTATCGGCTGTCCACGACTGCTTATTCAATATATTCGCAGCTACCCTCCATATCTGGAGGCCGTCTCCTCTATCCGCAACCTGAGGACGCGCCATGCCGTGGTGATAGGGATCCACCATACATGGTGAACATGTTTATTAATGCAGATTAATTATTTACTGGAGAATATGAGGCACTGATATGCGGAAAACAAACAATATCTGTGCCGAGTTTTATCGAAAGAACTGCTGCAGCGACAGATATATCATCTCGTGGTGTTAATAGAAAAAAAAAAAAAAGGAAGCGCTAGAAAGCGGAAGTGGAAGTGTGCTGCGATCTCCAGGAAAGAAACGCCCGAACAGGACTGTTAAAAAACGTGTGTAACAGGTTGAAAATGAGCTCACTTGCAAAAGTGACGGAAGAAAATTGGAGGAAGGCCTATGAACACGTAGAAAAAGTTGAAAAATTTTATTGGGCGAAGGATGGACTTGTAGATGGAAATTTATTATTCGTTCGGTAATCAATTTGGACGACACGGACACGGACGAACTTTCTGGCGGACTGGAGTCAGAATTTGAAGAGGAAGAGAATGCCGCCACTGGTAACTCGTGGTCGTTTGAAGGAGTGTCGACCATCATAAATGAGGGTAGAGAGAGATGGTGAGCATTGTCTCTCTTTCTAAATGGGACTAGACAAGTAAATCCTCATGGACTGTAAATAATTACGTAACATGTATGGTTGTTCATGCTTCAGATTTCTTTTTACTCATTAATATATAATTAGAAAATAAAGTTATTATTATTATTATTATTATTATTATTATTATTATTATTATTGTGTAGACATGGTGTTGATGATTTTGGATGATGATAAGCAATTCAACCTTTCGCGTGTTAGAGAATGCTCGTTGCGATTTGATTGAGGTACGGAGTGTCTCACTGTTATTATAACTAGCAGCAGTGGGAACAGGTAAAAAACGTGTAACCGATACTTTTTCAAAGCAAATGGGAATAAATGGTGCGGAGCTGTCGGCGGGGGCTGATCACAGGGTATCGCGGGGACTAAAGACGCCGCCCCGCCAGTCAACCGCATCCGGTGACCGCAAGATTGCGGCACGTCCCCAGGACAAGGCCCACTACACACGTTATCGGCCGGATTGATTAGTGCTTCATTTGTTAATGACGCCGCCGCGCTACCTACATCTTACTCCAAACTCGTCTCTCATTCAATTACTTCATTTGTAGTACACTGGAAATAAATGTAGGAATACTTGTACAGGCTGCCGACGACCAATTGAAATTGACGTGTGATATGCTTAGGAAACATATTTTTTGGTAATACGCGTGAAATGTTTAATAATTACCTCTTTCACAATAGCCCTGCCAAGACTCTGGAATTCGTTACCTGCTAGCATCAGGGACTGTCGTGAAATGTTTAATAATTACCTCTTTCACAATAGCCCTGCCAAGACTCTGGAATTCGTTACCTGCTAGCATCAGGGACTGTCGTGAAATGTTTAATAATTACCTCTTTCACAATAGCCCTGCTAAGACTCTGGAATTCGTTACCTGCTAGCATCAGGGACTGTCGTGAAATGTTTAATAATTACCTCTTTCACAATAGCCCTGCCAAGACTCTGGAATTCGTTACCTGCTAGCATCAGGGACTGTCGTGAAATGTTTAATAATTACCTCTTTCACAATAGCCCTGCCAAGACTCTGGAATTCGTTACCTGCTAGCATCAGGGACTGTCGTGAAATGTTTAATAATTATCTCTTTCACAATAGCCCTGCCAAGACTCTGGAATTCGTTACCTGCTAGCATCAGGGACTGTCGTGAAATGTTTAATAATTACCTCTTTCACAATAGCCCTGCCAAGACTCTGGAATTCGTTACCTGCTAGCATCAGGGACTGTCGTGAAATGTTTAATAATTACCTCTTTCACAATAGCCCTGCCAAGACTCTGGAATTCGTTACCTGCTAGCATCAGGGACTGTCGAAATAAAATTCAATTAAAACGCAAACTTACTAGGCACTTGGTCAGTAATTGAGACTCGTTCAGACATGGTTTCTTGTAAATAGTTCTCTTAATCTATCACAAAATATTTCAATATCCGGTAATTTCATTACTATAGATTTTTGTTATTGTAGATTTAATTTGTAATTCAGTAAATACAAAAATATTCTTTGTTCTTAACTTCTATGATAAAATGTCTAGCTTTCATTAATCAGGTAATCTTGTCGTATTTTAATTTTTATTGTAATTCTAATTGTAAATTTAATGTTAATTGTAATTTATTGTTCATATTATAGTTGTAATCCCCTGGTAGAGGGGCAGGGGATGCCTGACGGCCTTATCTCTACCAGGTTAAATAAATAAATACTTAATACTAATACTTTTTTGTTACATTTACCCTTATAGAGATCTGTGCTAGAGAGAGTGGATGAAGAAAGAAACAAGGCTGAAATTAATCAGTAGGGGGCGGATATTGATTAAAAGTCTTATTTTTCACATTAGGACAATGTCTATTAATATAGAAATCCTTTCTATGTTAATAGTAGAGTAAAAAAGTAATTTCTTTTATTGCATTTTTTGCATTCTCGACGTTTTTTAATTAATAGGTCATTTTTATATTTGTTTCGGCATTTATTGGTCATTTTTAATACTTTGAAGAACTTTTTGATCGTTTGGAATGCATTTTACCTTCTTCTTTACCGATAGGTCTGTTAAATCAATTTCTAAGCAAATAAATCAGTAATAATTACCTACTGAATAAGTGAATAACAGTGAAGTTTGAGTTTTATAGTTTGGAACAGAGTCTAAAGTCCATCCCTCATTCTAATGAAGGCTTCACTTCACACAACAACAGTAATATGCGTTACAAGAGTGGTATGTTGAAGTTTTCATGTTCGAGGAAAAGTTTGAAAAAGCGAAACGTAGTTGAGCTTTTTTAATTTCCGAGAATTGAAAGAAAACATACCGCTCATGTATCGTACATTATTTTGTGCGAAGATCGTTTATTACATACCTGAAAGAGGAATTTCTATTTAGTTGCAATGAAATTTTCATCTTGGTTTCTGTTCAATGACGGCAATTTTGGAAAACAAACATATCTATCTTCAACATTGTTGCTTTAAAATGTTTTCTGTGTTTACTATACTCCAGCAGGCCGTGATATACATCTGTCTTTTTTTTCCCCCAGTCTATAAATGCGGACTTAAAACAAACGGCTTCCTTAATGTTACATGCATCACGAAATGCAGTAACTTTAGTGGAGTTATAGAGTTTACTTAATTTTTGCAAATATTTAAAAACAATAATAACAGTGCAATTTAGGTGAAATTGCAGTAGTAAGTTTCCAATTTATAATTGTTACTATATTGAACGTTTCTAAAAATAATATGTTAAAAGCCTAAAGCAGTAAAATCAATATGTCACTTAAGCGGTAAGAAGAGGGAAATTGTTATGTGTGTTCGGTTGGGAATACTGAATGTGGAAGTTTAGACTTACCGCGGATTGGTTTTGTGCGGAAACCAAGCAAATACGCACGATCTCGCACAAAAGTAATATAAAATGCTTGACAGCAGCTTAGTTTAAGTGAGGACTTTGACCGCTACTGTTCTTTTGTCGGTACGAGGGTGTCTTTAGAATTTATGTTTGGAACGGGAGAAATTTTCACCATGTCCTGGACAGGACGTTGTGTCCTCAGCATGGTTCGGAAAGGATGTCTACTGTAGTAGACAGTATTTTTAACACATAGATTGCAAGAATGCACGCTGCTTTCAGAATTTGTTTTGTCATTCACACTCCCTCATCTGGAAGATCTGGTAACAAAAGTGAAGCGCGGAAGGAGAAGGAGACGTAGAATGAAGGCACTGACATGGACCACCCCTGATTAAAACACATTGTAAACCCTCATTAAAATCTATAGTTCCCCCTTAAAACTTAATTTTGTTGCATGTTCTTTTCCTTTATCTTGGCCAAATTCCAGGACGTTGCCTCCTCTCTCCGAGATTTGCAGGACAGTCATTGAAACAAGGTGACTAATTTTTAAGAAGTTGTGGTGCGAGTACGGTGAATAATATTTAAATGTCATTTTATTTTAATTTCATGTAATTTTTCCATTAGTTTAAGGGCATTTTAATGATCATTTTAAGCAGATTTTTAGGTCATCAACATCCGCCTCCTGCTAACCAGATAGAAAAAAAGGAATTGGCTTGATCAGTGGCTAAGAAGAAACTGCCTAGTGAAGGCTGCACTGGAAGGAATGGTGGACAGTAGAACATTTCGGGGCAGTAGATAATATCAGATGACAGACACGTTAAGATAAATGGGTCGTAGGGGAGAGTCGGATAGTATCGGACATCGGGTAATATCGGACAGTGAGTTTCTTTCATCTACCACACGATGACAGTACCTGATTGATATGGTTACGTTTCTGTGATGTCGCATAGAGAAACGTAACCATGTCATTTAGGTACTACCATATGGTGGTAGATGAAAGAAACGCACTGTCCGATATTACCTGATGTCCGATACTACCCGACTCTCCCCTATACATGCGGAAACCAAGAGGAAGGTGGAAAATTGAGAAGATTGGAGAATTTATTTTTATTTTATTTTATTTTATTTTATTTTACTTTATTTTAAATCCACCACCAACAGAAGTAGCTTCCAATTACAGGTGGCTTACATAGATATATACACAAAATACATAATAAGGAAAAAAACAACAAAACAATTAACACAAACGAAAGAAAGAAAATACATAATGGTAATAGATGCTAGATTATAATATTACAGTTAATATAGTGCCAAATGTCAATATAATGATGCAAAATTATTTAAAAACTAGAGTAAAAAAGTTATAATACACTTCTTCATAATTTAAATATCTAAGGAAATACAATTCTTTGTAATATTGTATGAAAATTTTCAATTGTTAAACTGAAATCCAATTGAGAATCACAGTTTAAGACAGAGAGTTGTAAGTATTACACATAACAAACAATGGAGAGTTCTTGAAGAAAACAGTTCTAGGAATAGGAATAATAAAAGATTGCCTATGACGTAATTCTGTTCTTTTTACATTGAACTGAAGGAATTTAAGAAAATCACAGTTATTCAATATACCGTTAACAGTCTTATAGAGTAAAATTTGGCTATTTATTAATCGTCGAGATTTTAAAGTTTTATAATTAAATTCAAAAAGTAACTGGTTATATGAAATTTGCTTGTCATAAGACGACAAGTGATGGTTTTAAATATATAAATAACGTAAAAATCGTTTCTGTATCCTTTCTACTTGCATCTGATGGGACTGGAACTGAGGTGACCATATTACAGACGCATACTCTAGCTTACTTCTAACCATAGTTTATATCAATAGTATTTATATTTTTTAATTCTTTTGTGTTTGCAGTGAAATTCCGTGAGCCCTATTAGATTCACAGGAATTTCTTCTTTATTTTAGGTACTTAAAATAATATTTTTGATATATTTAAATGGACAATAATATTTCCCAAAATTATCATTTTATTATCTAAGAAAAAGCAGAAGAGAGACAGAGGACTTGACCAAAAACAGCCTAAACTTCGGTGGAATATTTTGTATATGATGGCGGTGATGGTGATTGTGACTATGAACTCGATCCAGGATTTGCATTCCACTCTTGCTCAAAGAGGTCTTTGTCTATAGCAGTTCTTGAGGTGTCAACCTTGTAGACGTTGTCCAGATGCGTGGAAGGTCGTTCTGTTTGCCTCTGGGTGAGATATTTTGAGCCGGGTCACAATAATGCTCCTTGACAGCCGTTTTCAGCCTTCCCCCAACAGGCCTGCATACCGCCTGCACTGCTGTTGTGACCACTGAAAAGTAAAAGCGGTACTGCAAGTACAGGAAAAATAACACCACTGTTCATGATTATCGGCCACTTCAGAGATGAGGTTCTGTAGTAGACTATATTCTGTCTTATCTCGTTAGTGTTATAAATAAATGCAATCTTCTTGGTTAGTTTTTTTAGATAACCATCACTAGTTATTTTAAGTGATCATGCTTAATTTAATTTAGGATGCACCTTATTATTATTATTATTATTATTATTATTATTATTATTATTATTATTATTATTATTATTATTATTATTATTATTATTCGATTATGCGCACTGTTCAGAACATACAGAGGTGAGCCTGCCTGGAGAGAAATAAAAAATAGGTTGCAACCGTCAAATTACTCTTCAACGAACGGCCACTCATATAAATTGAGGGAAAGAAGACGGAGGACGGACACTGGAAAGTTTTCTTTTCTCAATCGTACTATCAGGGACTTGAATGCTTTACCTGCAGACTTGCTAAAGGCTTTACCAACAACCAAAAACGTATTTAAAAATAGGCGTAAGGACTTTACTAATAGACAGTAATTATACACAGTATGTAAAGGATGTAAATGATATTTTGTTATTGAAGTGTTGTATCAGTGAAGAATTATGTCGTGTCAGTGAAGTGTGTTGTGTCAGTGAAACGTGTTCCTGTCAGGGAAGCTTTATAGTTTATAGTGGCAGTGCAAAGTATTTGAACAGTGAAATGTTTTTGAAGTGTTAGTGAAATCAGGATAGAATCAGTGAAATGTGTCGTAGTTCCAGTGCAGTGAGTGAGTTGACAGCGAAATGAGTGTAATGTGGAAAGGTACTTGTGCAGATATGAACATATCATATTCGTGGGTTTTAGTTCGAAATTAGATTTAAGATACAAATTAGAATTATTTTAAATGTTATTTTAAGTGATCGTGCTTCATTTAATTTTGGATATTCCCTATTATTATTATTATTATTATTATTATTATTATTATTATTATTATTATTATTATTATTATAAATTATTGTTAATATTAATTATTAGTATTATTATTAATTGAATTTTTAATTAATAAGTTTATTATTGTCATTATTGAGTGTAATTAGTTACCACTGCCACCGGGTATATACCCATTGCAGTGTGAATAAATACATTATTATTATTATTATTATTATTATTATTATTAATTATTGTTTTTTATTAGTTGCGTTTATTATTAATTGTCATTATTGAGTGTAATTAGTTACCAATGCCACCGGGTATATACCCATTTGCAGTGTGAATAAATACATTATTATTATTATTATTATTATTATTATTATTATTATTATAAATTATTGTTAATATTAATTATTAGTATTATTATTAATTGAATTTTTAATTAATAAGTTTATTATTGTCATTATTGAGTGTAATTAGTTACCACTGCCACCGGGTATATAACCATTGCAGTGTGAATAAATACATTATTATTATTATTATTATTATTATTATTATTATTATTATTATTATTATTAATTATTGTTTTTTGTTAGTTGCGTTTATTATTAATTGTCATTATTGAGTGTAATTAGTTACCAATGCCACCGGGTATATACCCATTTGCAATGTGAATAAATACATACGTACATACACGTTCCAAGAGCCTTTTGTCCGCGATTATGAAGTTACTATCTTAAACAATTTTGGGTGAAGTTACAGCACAAACAATATGTTGGTACATAGATGCTGTGACGGATTTTCTCCTATTATTACGATATTATTACCAAAGGAAAACAAAAATTATTCAAACATACCAAAATTCGTGGCCACTGGCGTAGCTCACTCGGCTAAGGCGCTTGCCTTCCGATCCGGAAATGCTCTCGGGCGCGGGTTCGATTCCTGCTTGAACTGATTACCTGGTTGTTGTTTTTTTTAGATTTTCGCCAACCGTTAGGCGAATGTCAGGTAATCTGTGGCGAATCCTCGGCTTCATTTTCTCAAATACCATCTCGCTATCACCAATTTCATCTACGCTAAATAACCTCATAGCTGATACAGCATATTTAAAGAACCAAGGGAAAAAATCTTTGGTCGGCGGGAAAAGGTACATAAGTAAAAAAAGTCGATTTTTCTGTTGTACCTAATCACATAAGTCTAATATTTTTTCTAATTTTTTAAATAATACATTTTCTTGTATTTTAAATTGAAAAGGGTCTTACTTTAACATACATGAATTTCATTATTATACTTATAATCAGTTAAGAGTAAATTAAAAAGAAAATCTCTCCTGAAAAAATATTATTTTTTGACTTATGTGCCCTTTCCCATCGACCAAAAATTCCCGAATTTTGTTAATGAAAGTGAATATTCCAGATTTGAAGAGATATTTTCAACTCTCCAATACTAAACTTTTCCTGAGTACATTAAAAGAGTTTTCAGTGTTGTGAGAAAACACGACAGCCTTTTACTCCTGGGAAAGACCCGGTATTCAATTTGACAAGAGACAGTGAACTTCGAGGCCTTTCTAGAAGTTTGGCAACGTGAAAATTCCGTCACCACCTGGGATCGAATCCCGGACCTTCCAGTCCGTAGCCAGTTACTCTACCAACTGAGCTACTCACAGATTATTGTAGAAGCCCTTTTTCTCTGCAGGTATATAGCCTATGGTAGTAGTTTTTTTGTCATCCATTTTTTTTAAGTATTGATGAGGATTTTACCATTATAGGCACATGTATCTGGTAGTATTGGAGCATTATGAGCAGGTTACCCCAGTGATAACTCATATTTTACGAGTCCGTCTATGCGCTTTGATGCTTGCTTACATAGTATTCGGCCTCTACTGATTATGCTACGACCAGACCTTATTAATCTCGAATGAAAGCCCTACAAGGACAAAGAAGCTCTTGATAAAATGTATCACAGAGTGATTTTTTGCAGCACTCTGTGTTTACTTTGACAGAATCAGGGCCAAGTGATTGTGTATGTTTTGGCAATGCTTCGGTGGTGCTAGAATAACAGCAATGTGTCGGGATCCGAGTGGGTGACAGCTGTCTTGCATCACACATTTCTGAACGGACCTTCATTCATAAGCAGCTTTCTGGCACCACGATCTGTTGGTTGCGAACTGCATGGCTTCTTGGAATACTGAGCAGCCTCTTGTGGACCGTCTTCAAAGCCTCGAGTTGTTTTCTCTGTCACCCGATATTGCTGAATTCTCTCGTGTTCTAACTTATTTCATCCGATCCCATCTACTCTTTTAGTTGTCTGTGTTCAAATGGTATTTTCTTTGAAGATTTTTATATCTAGTTTGGATTCCGAATCGGTTCATTTTTACTTCCACCTAATAGAACTGATATTTAACCCTTGCGGTGAATTTCGGTAAACTCCGGAGGGCCCAATTAGTCAAATTCACTCTCCTCACCTCCACGCTGGGGCCCCCTGGGATCTTTTAAGATGCGAAAGAGAGAGTGATGTGCGGAAAGCAACGGGGAGCTACCGTATTTATCCTTCCCAAGAAACACTGCAAACATTGGTGAACGGGAGAAGAGTTCGGAGCAGAAGATGCCAGGTGTCAGACGACATTAAGATATTATGTGGAACATATGCGGAGACTAAGAGGAAGGCGTCTACACTTGCGGAGTAACGGTTAGCGCGTCTGGTCGCGAAACCAGGTGGCCCGGATTCGATTCCCGGTCGGGACAAGTTATCTGATCGAGGTTTTTTCCGGGGTTTCCCCTCAACCCAATATGAGCAAATCCTGGGTAACTTTCGGTGCTGGACCCCGGACTCATTTTACCGGCATTATCACCTTCATCTCATTCAGACGCTAAATAACCTAAGATGTTGATAAAGCGTCGTAAAATAACCTACTAAAATAAAAAAAGAGAAAGGCAGAAAATAGGAAAGACTGGAGAATGCTGGGTTTGCAGTGAAATATTTGCCCATGAGCAGAACTCTTCTTCAGAAAAATTAAAAAAAAACTATTGTTATACTGCCAAAAATAGCTTTCGAGATTTTCACGAAATTCACGTTTTCGTTAACCTTTCATTAAAAAAAATGGCAGTGTATTCAAGGCAATCCCAATGATTGCAAGAAACGTCTATGACTTAATCAGTGGCGTACGCAGAATTTTGTCAAGGGGGGGGGGTCGTTATTAAAATTGTTTACAATTTAAATGATCGGTCTTTTAAATTCTGTGTGTTATTATTATTATTATTATTATTATTGTTATTATTATTATTATTACTATTACTTACATACTTACTACTGGCTTTTAAGGAACCCGGAGGTTCATTGCCGCCCTCAAATAAGCCTGCCATTGATCCTTATCCTGAGCAAGATTAATCCAGTCTCTATCATCATATCCCACCTCTCTCAAATCCATTTTAATATTATCTTCCAATTTACGTCCCGGCCTCCCCAAAGGTCTTTTTCCCTCCGGCCTCCCAACTAACACTCTATATGCATTTGTGAAATTTATGTTATAATGTTAATAAAATAACAGAAAAGAAATTCATACGAAAATATAAATGTAATCAAAATTATATAATAATAATAATAATAATAATAATACATTCATTTATTCTGATGGTGCTAAGACCACAGGCCTTCTCTTCCACGCCACCAGACGCCAATTTTAATTGCTGGCACGACCAATGAACTTGTTAGACTGCCCAGAGGAGATGAAGCCAAGACCATCGTTAATGAATTTTATGATCTTTCTGGCTTCCCAAATGTTATAAGTTGTAGTGATGGTACTCACATTAGGATACAGTAAAATGAGCTTCAAAACAGATATAGGCCCTAATCACGTCCATATAAAACAAGGAACTTTATTGAATTTGATAAAATAATTTCTGTATGTGATTTTCAATTCCAATTTTAAAATACTAGCAGATTATTACTTATATTAACCAGGATAAATGTAAACAATAAGATTCACACTAATCACATAATTATGAATTTAATAAACTGTTCAACTTCAAGAACAGCCTTCGTGATTGTACTATTACTGCTCTACTGGCTGATTTTAGAATTAACTTATCTTTGGATATCTTATACAGGGACATCATTTTATTTTTACTTTAATTTTTATTGTACCTGAGTTTTTGAATGTACTTCAGTCCCACCCCTTCTACTAATGAAGTTCAACCGTCATCCACACAGATCCAAGACTGCATATACAGTCATAGTAGCCTTACGGTCATAGTAAACAGTACGTTCCAGAAATATGTTCGCGTTTTCCAGTGACTAAAGAGCTTTCAATATTGAATCATGTTCGCACAGGTACTGTCGTCCATTTGCCTACGTCGTATCCCGGTTTCCCCCACCAGCTTTTATTCGCCAGCTAGTGGCTGAGCTGTCTTAGCTCTTTTCTCAGAACATTAATTTCTGTTAGGAATTGGACGTCTACGTAATATTATACAACTGTTTAAAATAACTTAAATAAAAGGGCCTTGTTAAGTAATTAACTGTCACGTGATTTCCTCCCTTTCTACGACTCTACGACATAACCACTTGGACGGACAGTAGATAGTATGTCTAAGTAATTTTATCTGTGTGGGTCGGGCAGAAGTGAAGATTGAATTTACAGTACGTAAGGTACTCTTTTATAGAGTAGGTACAGAATTATTTCAACTTGAGTTACTAGTACGAAAGACGAAACTGGTAATTGAAATTACACACATTAGAACTGAAGCCTGTATAGAAATGATCGGCCACACATTTTGAAAAATGTGTTTAAATATCCATATTATGCTTACTTTTCAATTTAACTTCATTCTCTATATTGTACGCTAATGTGCTGTAAACAATATAATATACACTGCATAATGAATACGTCCACATGGACAGCTCAGTTCGTGAGTAAAAACACTCACTGTTAATACTGTACTGTATTTTGATTAAACAAAAACATAATGAAAATGATCAAACTCAAAAGCGCAATATTTCCTAATTTACGTAAATGGATGAACTACTTTTCTTCCCTCCTATATGTACCTAGTAAAGTGATTTGTTTGTATATTACGCCAGTATCATCGAACTCCAGTCGTGAAACGGGGTAGCAAACGGCGTTGATCCAGAGGTATAGGCAAGTTAATATTGAAAATGCTGGTAAAAATAAAATGATGTCCCTGTACAAGGATAAATTGAACTTGTTGGTTTGCAGAAACATAAAAGGTTATCATTAGATAAATTTTATCTATGAGATAGTTTATCCAAAGCTTATTTCATACGATTGTAGAAACCGGCTATCAGAACGGCTCAGTGATGGATAAGAGAATCCTCTCTGGAAGTCAAACTCATGCGCTCGGGGTCCATGCTAATGAGAAAATGATGGAACTGGAGCGGCGTGGGATGTTTGTGGGTCGGCTAGTAGCGGGAACAGGCCGGGCCGCGTCTTGTGCTGCTGCAGTGTACAAAAATAAACAAGAAAGCTCATTCAGAAAACTCATTTCCTTTAGTGCGGTCTCATAAGATGAAAGGACGAGCGCAGCGCCCTGGAATGTGCAGCGGGGCACACTTCGTTCGTTCGGGGCTTTTTGTTGCTCCTCTGTTGGTCCTTTTCATTTCGCCTGGTCAAAGAATATAAAAGACGTCGTAAATTTTTAATGCACTTAGTGGGTATTGCCAATTTTTTCCCTCCCCCTCCTGTGGACCTTGTATTCTCTTTCTCTCCTTTCTGTTCTAGAGACGTGGAGCCGTCTCTCGATTTCTTCGTATCGCTTTGTGATTCCCCTCTACAGCTCACTTTGACTCGGCACCAGATAATCGCAAGATCCTATCACTTGTCAGGACAAGTACTGATTGACATAAATATAATGTGTACAGACTTAAAGCTCATTCACAATGAAAATTAAACATAACGTAAGCGTTAACTTAACGTTACAGTAAAATCAAGAAGTCATACCATCATTCACGATGGGAACATAAACATAACAGCAAACATACTTGGTAACCATGGAAACATAACAACGACGCCATTTCCTCATATTCTGTCGTATACGATTGTGTTCTGTTTGCAAATCACGTAAGCATAAGCATGAAAGTTTGGAGTTTGCAAACTTTCATGTTAACGTCTTACGGTAATGTTTATGTCAATGCTTATGTGAATCATTGTGAATGATCCCATTTGGTAGTCTGGGCGCAAACTTCTGTGCTTATGTTACGGTTATGTTTAATTTTCATTGTGAATGGGCCTTAAAGACTCATTCACAATGAAAATTAAACATAACGTAAGCGTTAACTTAAGAATATAAACGTTACGATAAAATCAAGAAGTCATACTATCATTCACGATGGGAACGTAAACATAACAGTAATCATACTTGGTAACCATGGAAACATAACAACGACGCCATTTCCTCATATTCTGTCGTATACTTCAGCGCTCCACGATTGTGTTCTGTGCGCAAATCACGTAAGCATAAGCATGAAAGTTTGGAGTTTGCAAACTTTCATGTTAACGTCTTACGGTAATGTTTGTGTCAATACTCTTTCAGGGGCGAGCTAAAGTTTTTCTGTATATCGTCAGTTTCTTGGTAAAAGTGACCAAGTCACATTCCAAGGCTTCCAAGCATTATGAGAATTTAAGACATAATTTTATATTAAAAACTAATAATATAGCACATTTACCTTCAAAATAACTTGTTACTAACATCTAAAGAAGTACAGTTATCTTTGGATCGATCATTAAACCTTTAAATGCCTTTTCCCAACAATTTTGCATTTTGGACTTGGTCACTTTTACCAAGAAACCGACGATATATTATATTTTATGTTACAATTATTAGCAAAATAATAATAAATAAATAAATAAAATAAATAAAATAAATAAATGCTTATGTGAATCATTGTGAATGATCCCATTTGGTAGCCTGGGCGCAAACTTCTGTGTTTATGTTACGGTTATGTTTAATTTTCATTGTGAATGAGCCTTAAGACTGTACATATTATATTACATTATATTACATTGTGAATGGGCCTTGATACTTGCTTTAATACTTTTCCACTCGGTAGGACGATTCCTGGCATATAGTTTCAATTCCACCATAGACGAAAAGTCTTTTTTTAACGTAAGTAAGACGCAATGAAAGGGATCAATATTTTAAAGTTTCTGTGACTAAATTTCCGTATTCACTTCGACGGGCAAGCCAAAACTTACCTAAATGTTCCAGTCCCCCCAAAAATGAAATAGACGACTCTTGCTGATGCGAAAGCCTAAGTTCTATGGCGCAGTTCACATAGGGTTACCATCCGTCCGGCAAAAGGAGGGCATGTTCTCTTTTTTAATCATTTTATCCTGTCCGGCAGGCATTTAAAAAAAAATGTCCGGTATTTCGCATTTCAACTAGAATTTTAGTTTTGTGCTTCAAAAGTGCAGATATTTGATTCGAACAAATGTAATATTTTAAAAATATTTTTAGAACGAAAAGTTACATTTGTTCGGATGAAATTTCTGCACATTTAAAGCACTAAATATATATATATATATATATATATATATATATATATATATATATATATATATATATATATTCATAATACACTGCTCTCTTAAATTGACTGAGCATATTGGGAATTATTTCACTAGCTTTCCAAAAACACGCTATGAAATGTTTCGTATAAAACAATTTTTGTCTCGAAAAGGTAACAAAAACGAGAAAAATTGTATTAAACTTTTTTGTTTGAAATATTTCAAAGAATAACCCCCTGAAACTGATGACTAGGGCTAGGATTTTGATGACCCATAAATCATGAAAAAATGTCCTAAAAACAATGCGTTTATGACGTAAAAATCTTTCAAAAATGCTCCTAAAATGCCCTAAAAATTAATCTTACATAATTACCTTAGTAGGAAAAGAGGTTTTGTACTACTTAATATTTAGACTAGTATTTAAATTAAATTTTACATAATTTTTTCTAAGTAGTACACTTTAATTATTTTATCTGATGTAGCTTCCATGTATGATCGTTCACCTCTGCGTCGGCATGTGGACGTGAGGTCAGCAGTCGGCTGGTCGGTCTTGGCCCTTCATGGGCTGTAGCACCATGAGTTTACTTTACTTTTAGTTTCCGTGTAGTCTACCACAAGGCCACTCTTATCTGGAATTAGCAGGTATAGAGGAGTCTATATTGAAGGGGTGGTTGGACTGATCCATTGCGTGGGGTGTACTACGTTAAAACGGCAATATTTGTATAGAAAAACGATTAAAATATTATACAAAATAATGAGTATTAATGGACAAAATATGTAAAGAAAACAGACAATATTTTACATTAATAATGGGGATTTATGGCCAAAATTAAATGAAAATGCATAAATAATTACCGAATAAAACAAAACATGCTCTTATGAATTGAAACAGGTAAAAAAAATGCAAAAAAAAAAATACCCTAACAAATATGTCTTAAAACACTCAGTGTATCACATAACATATAAATACTAAAGCAGCTGATCACATAAGGTTTCTGGTGTGTCTTGTATATACGAATCTGTGACAGGTCACGTTAGTTTGGGTTTCTGGTATATCTTGTATGTACAAATCTGTGACAGATTAGGTTAGTTTGGGTTTCTGGTATGTTTTGTATGTACGAATCTGTGACAGATTAGGTTAGTTTAGGTTTCTGGTATGACTTTTATATACGAATCTGTGACATGTTAGGTTAGTTTAGTTTTCTGGGATTTCTTGTATATACGAATATGTGACAGGTCAGATTACTTTAGGTTTCTGGTATGTCTTGTATATAAAAATCTGTGACAGGTCAGCTTAGTTTAGGTTTCTGGTATGTCTTGTATATACGAATCTGTGACAGGTCAGATTACTTTAGGTTTCTGGTATGTCTTGTATATAAAAATCTGTGACAGGTCAGCTTAGTTTAGGTTTCTGGTATGTCTTGTATATACGAATCTGTGACAGGTCAGATTAGTTTAGGTTTCTGGTATGTCTTGTATATAAAAATCTGTACAGGTCAGGTTAGTTTAGGTTTCTGGTATGTCTTGTATATACGAATCTGTGACAGTCAGATTAGTTTAGGTTTCTGGTATGTCTTGTATATAAAAATCTGTATATGTAGGTTAGTTTAGGTTTCTGGTATGTCTTGTATATACGTATCTGTGACTGGTCAGGTTAGTTTAGATTTCTGGTATGTCTTGTATATACGAATCTGTGACAGGTCAGGTTAGTTTAGGTTTCTGGTATGTCTTGTATATACGTATCTGTGACTGGTCCGGTTAGTTTAGGTTTCTGGTATGTTTTGTATATACGAATCTGTGACAGGTCAGATTAGTTTAGGTTTCTGGTATGTCTTGTATATACGAATCTGTGACAGGTCAGATTAGTTTAGGTTTCTGGTATGTTTTGTATATAAAAATCTGTACAGGTCAGGTTAGTTTAGGTTTCTGGTATGTCTTGTATATACGAATCTGTGACAGGTCAGATTAGTTTAGGTTTCTGGTATGTTTTGTATATAAAAATCTGTACAGGTCAGGTTAGTTTAGGTTTCTGGTATGTCTTGTATATACGTATCTGTGACAGGTCAGATTAGTTTAGGTTTCTGGCTTGTTTTGTATATAAAAATCTGTACAGGTCGGATTAGTTTAGGTTTCTGGTATGTTTTATATATAAAATCTGTACAGGTCAGATTAGTTTAGGTTTCTGGTATGTTTTGTATATAAAAATCTGTACAGGTCAGGTTAGTTTAGGTTTTTGGTATGTCTTGTATATACGTATCTGTGACTGGTCAAGTTAGTTTAGGTTTTTGGTATGTCTTGTATATACGTATCTGTGACTGGTCAAGTTAGTTTAGGTTTTTGGTATGTCTTGTATATAAAAATCTGTATATGTAGGTTAGTTTAGGTTTCTGGTATGTCTTGTATATACGTATCTGTGACTGGTCAGGTTAGTTTAGGTTTCTGGTATGTCTTGTATATACGTATCTGTGACTGGTCAAGTTAGTTTAGGTTTTTGGTATGTCTTGTATATACGTATCTGTAACTGGTCAAGTTACTTTAGGTTTTTGGTATGTCTTGTATATACGTGTCTGTGACTGGTCAAGTTAGTTTAGGTTTTTGGTATGTCTTGTATATACGTATCTGCAACTGGTCAAGTTAGTTTAGGTTTTTGGTATGTCTTGTATATACGTATCTGTGACTGGTCAAGTTAGTTTAGGTTTTTGGTATGTCTTGTATATACGTATCTGTAACTGGTCAAGTTAGTTTAGGTTTTTGGTATGTCTTGTATATACGTATCTGTGACTGGTCAAGTTAGTTTAGGTTTTTGGTATGTCTTGTATATACGTATCTGTAACTGGTCAAGTTAGTTTAGGTTTTTGGTATGTCTTGTATATACGTATCTGTGACTGGTCAAGTTAGTTTAGGTTTTTGGTATGTCTTGTATATACTTATCTGTGACTGGTCAAGTTAGTTTAGGTTTTTGGTATGTCTTGTATATACGTATCTGTGACTGGTCAAGTTAGTTTAGGTTTTTGGTATGTCTTGTATATACGTATCTGTAACTGGTCAGATTAGTTTAGGTTTCTGGTATGTCTTGTATATACGTATCTGCAACTGGTCAGATTAGTTTAGGTTTCTGGTATGTCTTGTATATACATATCTGTGACTGGTCAAGTTAGTTTAGGTTTTTGGTATGTCTTGTATATACGTATCTGTGACTGGTCAAGTTAGTTTAGGTTTTTGGTATGTCTTGTATATACGTATCTGTGACTGGTCAAGTTAGTTTAGGTTTTTGGTATGTCTTGTATATACGTATCTGTGACTGGTCAAGTTAGTTTAGGTTTTTGGTATGTCTTGTATATACGTGTCTGTGACTGGTCAACTTAGTTTAGGTTTTTGGTATGTCTTGTATATGCTTAATAGGAAAAAGATGCAATTTCATCAAAATCCTAGCCGTACTGATGACATTACTTACGATTAAGCCTGTATTCTATCACAAGACATTCTCTCTGTTCTCTCTCATCCTAACGCATCCTATCGTATCATTTTATATTCTCTTCTATCATGTCCTCTATGTTGCGCCTTGTCTTGTCATGTCACGTGCCGTCCTACCCCGTTGTCCTGGCCCACCTCGTCCTGGTCTAAGAAGAGCCTCCGCTGAAGTGGAATAAACAGCCAGGGCCCGTTCGTCTCGTGTGAACATCCGGATGGACCCGCGCTCAGCTCGTCTTGGAAATGTTTCAATTATTCTCACTGTCGGTCGGCGCTTAGTATGCCGAGGAGAAGCTTGATTATGGGATTATTTTATATTCGTAGACTGCGCCACGGCGTTAAACCGGTCGAGAATTTGTTGTGTACAAAAGAATCACATTAAGATAATTGCCTGGAATTCCAATGAGGCAAACTCGCGCCTTGACTAATATGTCACACGGGAAGCTGAGTGTCGTTAGGGTAGAGGAGAGCCCCACGTGCAGATCAGGACTCCATGTGCTGGCCACGAGGTAAAAGAAATAAAGAAAGATAGACGGAAGAGGGAATAAGAAAACTATAAAAGGAAGAAAAATATATGGAAGGAAATCTTGTAGGTTTTCTTCTATATTTTTCTACTTTTCTCATTCTCTCTTCTGTCCATCTTTTATTATTTCCTTATTTCTTCTTTCACTTCTTTCAATTCGTCTGTCTTCGTTTCGGAAAGATATTGGGAAAGAATGAAAGGAGGGAGGTCGTAAAAGAAAAAGATCTTCGCCAGCCTTTCCCTAGTTTTGTTGTTGTTTCATGAGAAAGAAAGAAGAAAGACACTCTTTCAGCTTTCCCAATAACGGGACTGCCTCATTGGACAAAGCATAACACACAGAGTGAAAACAAAAACAGACCACAAAAGAGAAATGTGGGGAACGAACATAACGGGGAAATTGAGTACAGGAATGATAATAGCATACATATAACAGGCCTAAACATAATAAACAAACGGATTAGACATTCAAACAAAAGTTCTTCCTCTTTAGGCAACAAAGTACAGGTGGTATTTTAAAATGGCAAGTGATCCTCTGATAGCAGTAAGGTTATGGTTAGCATTAGTTATGTGTTCGGCATACATACAGTAACATAAATACAGACATGTAAATCCTACACATACAACCCAAAAACCAAAAACTAAACACACTAGAACAATATGAAATATACAGACACACCGAAACACACCCTAATCAAATCCTCAACACACAGATCAATTTCAGAACACACACTATTCGACTCCACTTTTCAACACGCAAACGCACCCCTACAACAGGCAGCGAAGTTGAGATGACGTTGGCGATCTAGTAGGCTCTGATGATGGCGTGAAGGAGCACCTAAACGGCTGTAAGCCACACGTGGTTATATAATTTAACACTAGTAAGTTTGCCATTTAATCAATCATGTATATTTAAGTGTTAAAAGTAGTGTACGCAAGATTCAAGATGGGAAAATAAAATAAGCACAAAAAGAAAGAACGATTAAATAAATAAAAAGAAGCGAAAAGAAAGGAAATAAAAAACATGAAATAGGAAGATTGAAGTAATAATTGAAAACTTGACATAAAAAGTATGTAAATGCAAATATCTTTGAAAATTAGTTTTTTTAGTAATATATCCTGGCTCAATCCACTAAGAAAATAGAAGTTTCATTGTAATTTTATTTAGAACCTAGTTGCTCCTATAGACGTGCAAAGTCTGTTACATTACTAGTTGCACAAGAAAGCTGTGTTTTATAGGGTTTTTCTCTTTGGAACTTGCAGACTTTTTTATGTAGTCTACAACTGTGCAATTTAGATCGTACCAAATTTGCCATATTTTGAAGCCTCTCTCGTTACAAAAGAAAATCGATGCATATACTTGAGTATATTAAGCGTAGTCTGTCTATTACCAGATGAAGTTGTTCCGAAGTTCCTAAACTACATTTCCTTTCAAGTTAAAAGACATTGCAGATAAAATGGCAGGCAGACCAGTACAATAGCCTGGGGATACCGCAGTAAACCCATCTCCGAAGTAGAGATACATAACTCCCACTTGTAATAGAGTTAGGAGACCTGGATAATGCCTGCCGTTACAACCAGTTTAAAAACATCAAATAGTAAATCACATGTCTCCATTTCGCTCTTCCAGAATAACGAGCCACGCCAAATAAAAACATAACCTCAATCCCTTGTTTGACAGGGATTCTGTTTTAAAACACACGCAATTGCTACGGCAACTCAATCATACACAGAGAGAGAAAAGAAACAAAAAAGCAACGCATACCAGTTAATGAGATTCCACTCATGATGATGTTTTGTTTGTCTAACCCCGTAATTGTTGCCGGGGGCCGTGAGTATCATGTTTGTAGGATAGGTAGTAGGGCAGTGATGTAGAAAATGACTTTATCTGTGCTGCTCATCAACACACTGTCTAGATAATGAACGGTTTGTTTTAAAATTTCCCCTTTCCTTCAATCCACCTTTCCTCCTCTATTGCTCTCTCTCTCTCTCCGCCTGCCTCCATGCTCGTCCTTCTTTGGAAAGCAAAATAATAATTAAAATGTCTTGAGATGGTTGCTATGCAACTAGCGTAGAGAAGTCTCTCTCTCTTTGTCTCTCTGATTCATCTGAGCTGGTCCAGCCAGGGTCGGCAGTTTGGACAAGCAAAGGCTCTGTCCGTCTGTCCGTCTGCCTCTTCTCGTGACGGTGCACGTTTTGGCTGCAGGAATGTTCTTGCCTCTCTGTTGGGTTTAGGGACTTCGCTAGTGAAGCGGTTTCGGGATTTTTCTTTTCTTTTTATAACTCTTCTACTTTAATCATCTCCATGGAGGAAGCTGCGGAGTGTCAGTGTTAACAGTTAGGTTGGGAGACTTAAATAAACCGTGAGTAATAACAAAAGCAGTGCGGTACACTTATCCGTTGTACGGTGAGTGACAGAACGCCATCTCCCCATCCTAGAGGCCGTCGTCTACTACAGGATTGTTTAAAATGAGAACAAATTTAATAACAACATAAAAAAAAATGTAAAGCGGTTGTTTTCAAATTCGTATGAAGTATTTAAAGTTCATTCGTCTAAATCAGAACTTCAATTTACAACCAAAACATATCAGAAATAAGAGTACCAATAGTCAAAATTCTTACCAAATACTTAAGGGGGCACTCAACTATATTTTGGAACTTTTTTCCTATTTGACCAGTCTTTTTTCTAATTTGGAGAAAAAGTTTAATATACACATGGAAAGTAACATGAAAAATCTCAGCTCATCAGATCCAATACTTTTCAAAATAAAAAATATATATTTCAATTTTTAATCAATCATTAATTGAAATATCACTTTTAATTATCATTTTTTTTTATTTTTTGGCTTTGTGCATTTGACTGTGCCTTCTCAATGAAGGGGGGAAGAATTCTGTGTATTGATTTAGTTCTGTCACGTAAATTAGTGTAAAAATTTAATTTTTTATTTCTGTGAAATTAAATTTTAAATTTTCTAATGATTAAAAAATCATAAATAGCTTCAAAAAGATAATATTGTAAAGCTGATACACAAAATGACACTTTTTCTCCAATTTTTAAGTTGAATGTCCCCTTAAAATACAAGCCACCAGCATAGCTCTGTTGACTAAGGGGCTTGCTTCCGATCCGGAGTTGCGCTCGGGCGCGAGTTCGATTCCCGCTTGGGCTGATTACCTGGTTGGGTTTTTCCGAGGTTTTCCACAAAGGCAAATGTCAGGTAATGTATGGCGAATCCTCGGCTTCATCTCGCCAAATATCATCTTACTATCACCAATCTCATAGACGTTAAATAACCTCGTAGTTGGTACAGTGTCGTTAAATAACCAAGTAAAAAAAAAACTTAAAAATCCATTAAGTCAGAAATTACATTTTACAACTAAAAATTATAGGAAAGAAAATGGATGGGTTTTAAATTCTCAGAAAATATTGATAATTTATTTTAGTTAAGTGTAGATACATATTTAAATTTTGTTTATGTAGGTCATAACCTATAAGTACAACTTAAGATGTTAAACACAAGAATAAAAATCCACAATTTCTAAGAAAATATATAAAACACATTTAGCTAGTTCATAAAGCGAAGAATATCCTTAAATATCGGAAAGAGAAATGATAACAAATTCTTTAAAAAATCTATACATTGAATTTACGCAGACAACATAAAATTGTCAGAAATTAAAGAGGAATATCGAAAAATTCTTTTAAATTTTAACAATACATGTATTTATGTAGATAACTAAAAACTATCAGAAATTACTGAGGAATACTGACTAGTTATTAAAAAATATTTAAATAAATTTATGTAGGCGATTTAAAAATACCATAGATTAAAGAGGAATATCGGCAAATTCTTAAGAAATATATTTACAATAAATGAATATTCTTAAGGATTTAATCCAAATATTACATTACCGTTTATATTTTGGCCATTGATGATTCTGTTGGTTTTGCATTTCTCTGAATTTTCTACTAAACAATTCCTGTCTTTCTAAATTATTCTCTAGTGCTTTTATTCTGGATCTTTATGGTCACCCTCATTGAGGGCAGGTTATTTTCTTTAAATATTTATAGGGTAAACTAGGGTCTGTTGGACAGTCGGGCATGTTGGACACTTTGTACTTTAACGTGTTACCTCGCCACTTGTGGGCACCACATTCCGCTAGAAGTCATTAACTTCTAGCAGAATGTGGTGTCCACAAAGTGTCCAACATGCGCGACTGTCCAACAGACCCTAATTTACCCTATATCATAAATGAAAGAGAAATTATTTAAAAATAATATTTACAATGGATTTATGCAGAAAACTTAAAAATTTCAGAAATTAAGGAAGAATATCGAGAAATGTTTCAAAAATATTTACAATAAATTTATGTAGACAACTAAAAAATATCATAAATTAGAGAGGAATATCGATATAATTCTTCAAAATTATTAGAATAAATTTTTGTAGGTAATTTTAAAATATCACAAATTAATGAGGTATATCGACAAATTTTTCGTAATATATTTAAAATGTCTTTATTTAAGTCGTAAGTTGAAAAAATCAACTGAAGTGTTAGAAATAAAACAGGACTGATAGTAAATTTTTGAGACAATATTAAAAAATAACATTACATAGGCCATAATCTGAATAATGCAACTCAAAAGTATTATGTTTGACATCTTTATTGCTTAGACCCATGTGGGCAATGTGCAAAGTTGGAACGGAATAAATATTCCATGTACGAGGACTCGGTTTTTAGTCGCATTGATACCATAACACGTGAGAATGGATTAAGGATGAGCGAGTTGTCCATGATGCAAACAAAATGAAATAAATCAAGCAAGTTTACCATTTATAATGGCTTTCGAAATGAAATTTTCTAACAGTAGTATTAACGTTAGAACCAATTAAACACTGTGCCCATTTCCTCTACCTCCGAAAATAATTACTTATCTGACAGCCGTAAGACTGAAACCGGATGGTCTATGGCTAGTCCTCGGCATCACTTCATTTCACCCTTTTGATTTGATTACCTGGTTGGGTTTTTCCGAGGTTTTCCCCAACCAAAAGGCAAATGCCGGGTAATCTTTTAGCGAATCCTCGGACTTCACCTCATCATTGTAGAAAATTACTAAATTGTAAAACTGTAAAAATTGTAAAATATTGTAAAAATGTGTAAAAATTGTAATTGTAACATTGTAAAATTTTGACTTGTTCCACATCTTAAAGCTTCATTGCTCATGTAAGATCTATGGAATGTAATAAATAAATGAAAAAAAATGAAATGAAATTGAGACCCTGAGCGTCGTTTAACATCACTCGTGCTAGCCATACTTTAACTGACTCACAACAGCTCTGTTTATGTACAACATTGATTAATTATAATAGTATTTAGTTGGCTTTTAAGCGTTGCAATTGATGTCTCGATGGCCCAGAATCTTCGGGAGAGCTAGTTTAAGCTCCTGCCATTCAAAGCTTCATGAAACAATTTGGAATAGCTTCATAGCAACCTTATGTAGAGGAATATTTACAATTTTGTTCGATTCACATATGCAGACAAGAATTGGAACAAAATGAAACACAGATTTCAAAAAGTTGGACATAGGACAGCCTGGTTCTCAGCCATCGGCTGTCGATGTCTGACTTCATCGAGACAAAGTAAAGAGCGCCTATATGTTAGGCAATCTTCAGAACAATGCAAAACACTGAAGGCACGCGATGAAAATACTCATGGGCGTCCAGCCCTGTTTTAGTCCTTTACAGTACTCACTCCTGTGCCAACTTTCATAGGATGTTTCGATTTCATAGACCGGGGTTCAATTAGCTAAGAACATACATACTAGAGTTGGGTCGATTCGTGAACGAATCGTTCATTCGAACGATTAATAATAAAGAATCGTAAGAATCGATTCGTGGCATCAACGAATCGTCGTTCAAAAGAATATTAAGGAATCGGCATGGTATCGTAGCCCACGATTCTATTCGTTGTTTGATGTAACCTGTCAACGGACATTTCCGAACCGTGTCGAATGCTCCCGAGCGAGAGTGAAATCAAAATATGTACTGCATTTGTTAAGTATGGAAAATAATGAACACAAACCTGAAATTTGCATAGTTAAATAGAGATGTAATGCAAAAAATGTACTTCATAATAAGGTTCAGTTGATAAATTATAATTTAGAGACATTATCTTGGGTAATTTTGTAGACTAATGGAGGTCATACTGAATGGTTCCAGCCAATGAGAAAGAGACAATCGAATGTCTCGCCTCTTATGCCATCTATGAGAGTGATGTAGAACGTTTTTGTTCTACGCGTGGTTTTCAAAGCAAAGTGTCTTGCGACGTTTCAAAAGAATAGTTGGAATCGCAGACTGGGAAGAATCGTGAACTCGTTGACGATTCAAAAGAATAGTTGGAATCGCAGCCTGAGAAGAATCGTGAACGAATCGTTAGAATCGATTCGTAATGTGTGATTGAATCGTTGGAATCGACTTCTGAAAAAGAATCGTGTTGCCCAACTCTAATTGACATGGTATCGTGAACACGATTCTATTTACTTGTTTGATGTAACCTGTCAACGGACATTTCCGAACCGTGCCGAATACTCCCGAGCGAGAGTGAAATCAAAATACTGCATTTGTTAAGTATGGAAAATAATGAACACAAACCTGAAATGTGCATAGTTAAATAGAGATGTAATGCAAAAAATGTACTTCGTAATAAGGTTCAGTTGATAAATTATAACTTAGAAACATTATCTTGGGTAATTTTGTAGACTAATGGAGGTCGTGCTGAATGGTTCCAGCCAATGAGAAAGAGATAATCCAATGTCTCGCCTCTTATGCCATCTATGCGAGAGATGTAGAACGTTTTTGTTCTACGCGTGGTTTGCAAAGGAAAGTGTCCTGTAAGTCGTTCGTTGACGAATCGTTGGAATCGCAGAGTAGGAAGAATCGTGAACTCGTTGACGATTCAAAAGAATAGTTGGAATCGCAGACTGAGAAAAATCGTTAGAATCGATTCGTAATGTATGATTGAATCGTTGGAATCGACTTCTGAAAAAGAATCGTGTAGCCCAACTCTACTTTAGAGTACTCACTCTTGTGCCAACTTTCAAAGGATGTTTCGATTTCATAGACCGGGGTTCCAATTAGCTAAGAACTGCGGATTTCCTGTTTTCAAAAATTAATCCAAGGACTCTCTGTATTTTCTCGAATATGCCGCGCACCGTACATTTGAAAGGCATAAAATAAACTTCCAACAAACGTATTCAAGACAAATTGAAAACAATTAAACACATATGCACTTAGGTTATTTGTTTTAAATAATTAACATGGTTTTTAATTAACGACGCTCGCAACTGACGAAATTATATCAATGTCGCCGGTGTGCCGGAATTTTGTCCCGTAGAAGTTCTTTTATATACCAGTAAATCTACTGACATGAGTCCGTCGCATTTAAACACACTTATGTGTCATCGACCTGGGCCGGGATCGAACCCGCAACCTCGGGCACAGAAGGCCAGCACTCTACCGACTACGCCACCCAGGCCGACATTAACAGATTGACTGCACATGTTTAACAAAACATTATCATACGAAGACATTCACATGAACGCTAATACACACCCCCTGATTCCGCCTGCGAAATCATTAAATACCTCCCACATATCTGAACTGATGTTTGGGTTGCCTAAACAAAAATGAACGGCTTCAGTCAGACATCCTGTACATTATTTGACACAAGTGCAACTTGCTCTCTTGCAGATGGAGTTGTTAATTGTAGATTACCATATTCAAAGGGATTCTTTGTCTATGAGTTTTCAGTATTTGGTGCAGGGAAGTCATTTCTGAACCCAGGCACTAAATCACGTAGGCTCCTAACGTTAATGGATGATTTTGGTTTTAAAAGGAAGAGTGCAAATTATTTTTGCAAACTTTTTCTAGCATAAAAATGAACTCTTAAGAATATTGTCTACATTTTTATGTTATACTTAGTCTTATTTCATTTTTGTAATATATGTTCTTCATATTTGATATTATTTTAATATGCGTAATTTGTTTATATATTACTTTTACCTTTCCAAGAACACTTCGAGCACAAGCTTTGGCTTTTTCGGGAGTGAGGTAATTAGAAATTATATAATTTTAGATTTTATGAAAGTCCCGGGCCATGGCGTCGTGGTCTAAGACATCCTGCCTAGGACTTGCGTTACGGAATGCGCGCTGGTTCGAGTTCTCATGGGGAAAGAAATTTTCTCATGAAATTTCGGCCAGTGTATGGGACCGGTGCCCATCCAGCATCGTGATGCACTTGGGGAACTACGATAGGTAGAGAAATCCGGTTGCGAAAGCCAGCTATAACGGCTGGGGGGATCATCGTGCTAACCACACGATACCTTCATTCTGGTTGGATGATCGTCCATCTCTGCTTCGTCATGTGGGCGTGAGGCCAGCAGCCGGCTGGTCGGTCTGGATCCTTCACGGTCTGTAACAGCACGGAGTATTATTATTATTATTATTATTATTATTATTATTATTATTATTATATTTGGGGCTAAGAGGGATGAAGTTACAGGAGAATGGAGAAACTTACACACTGCAGAACTGCACGCATTGTATTCTTCATCTGACATAATAAAGTATCGATACTAAAAAAAAAGGGAAATAAATTATTAATGAGGTTTTGGGTCATATCCTAAGCTGGAATCGTGATTATTTATCGATGTACTGCAAGTTAAAAATATTATCAAGAAAAATATAAGCCTACCAATATTAAAAGATGTGTAGAAGTTTGACTGGATATTATGTAAATGTAACAATTAGAAACATTAAATCCAGACGTCTGAGATAGGCAGGGCATGTAGCACGTATGGGCGAATCCAGAAATGCATATAGAGTGTTAGTTGGGAGGCCGCAGGGAAAAAGACCTTTGGTGAGGCCTAGACGTAGATAGGAGGATAATATTAAAATGGATTTGAGGGAGATGGGATATGATAATAGAGACTGGATTAATCTTGCACAGGATAGGGACCGATGGCGGGCTTATGTGAGGGCGACAATGAAACCGCGGGTTCCGTAAAAGCCATAAGTAAGTGTTATTATTATTATTATTATTATTATTATTATTATTATTATTATTATTATTATTATTATGGTTACATGGCAGTCTGCTGTGAAAATAATTATATTAGGACTATTTATTAATGTAGTTTTATTTATTTAGCTATTTAATGCCGCCTATCTCTAAAGATGGGAGTCTCAGCTTCCTGCTGGGCCTTCACGGGCTGTAATAGAAATATGAGGTACATCTACCTTCAAAACAAGGAATTCCGGAAGCGAGAAACGGATAACAAATTTAACTCGGAGCCCTTAAGGCAGAAATAAGGTTACGTTCAGCAAATTGATGATGCGGGACCCCAGTTGTCAATGAATCCATGGATGAATGAATCAATGAGTTGATTGATTGATTGATTGATTGATTGATTGATTGATTGATTGACTGACTGACTGATTGATTGATTGATTGATTGATTGATTGATTGATTGATTGATTGATTGATTGATTGATTGATTGATTGATTGATTGTAGTCAGAGAAGAAGAATTATCAATTAAATAATGATAATCGCGTCCTTGCAAGGGCTCTTGGAATTCCTGCATGGCTGAATGTGGTCTGTCTTTGCCGTTCACCCACAAAGAGTGAGAAACAATTATTCGAATATTCGTTAGACACTCCGCGAGACGGAAGAGCTTTGCATACTGACTACAGCGCCAGTCGTATATATAATTTATATACTGGGTGTTCATTTCAAAATGTGTCATGACGTCACTGTTGATGAGTCAGCGATTTGAAGCGAGTTTCAGCTTTTATGTCAGAGAAGTTGCCTATTAACCAAGGCGTTCAATCTGAACTTGAGAACGTGTACGGTATAACTTGAACGTCGTAGCAACAGATGGCGGTCTGTACGGTCTGTGTGCTACCATAACCTCTTTCGAACTGCGTTTTGAGCGGGCAAGTCGTACGCAGGGTATTTGTTATCATTGGTTGCGTACGGCAACATTCCACAACACAAATCAAATGCTCCGTGTCCATGTTGACCATTGAAGTTAATGTCAACAAATACTGTACGTAAGTAATCGTCTTAACCCTCTCCCCATATCTCGACAGTAAGAAAAACTCACCTCAGTACATGTTTCGAATCAGTTCACATTCCTGCCACTACCGGCGTCACCGTACGTATCGGTATGTACTCTTCAGAATGAACGCCGTACTTGCTAGGCAACTTCTCTGGCACATGGGTAATACGCCTCTACGGAAGTGTAGGAATATTGAATTCTCTAGGCTCATCGACTAGCCACGTGACGGCATACACCGAGCCATGACACACTTTGAACTGAACACCCAGTATATATAATTTCTAGTTTTCGTAACCGGTTGTGCACGACTCTAGACTGGGGCCCAAGTTCAGAGAGTTTGATTTCCCTTCCAGCACAACCTCCATGACTGTTTCTTTATTCTGTGTTGTCGTCGTTGTTCGGGGCAGGTGGGCCCGGGGGAGGTTCATAGAGCATGGGAGTCTGCGAGGAGGATGCTGCGGCGTAATCAAAACTAATGACAGGGCTATCATCAGCGTCGATTAAACACAGATCACCATTTCAAAGCAAATGGCCACGTTGTGCAGATTGCATTGTAATCAGAGCTGTGCGGGTACGGCTTGTTCACTGTTAACTCACCACAGCATGGGCTGCCGTTTACCAGGCTTACGATTTCATTATGTCCGCCTCCCACGTAACGGAGAGGAGAAAGAGAAGAAGGAGAAGGAGAAGAAGAAGAAGAAGAAGAAGAAGAAGAAGAAGAAGAAGAAGAAAGAAGCGGGAGCAAGAGAATAAAAGAAGAAAAGCATAAGAAATGAGAGAATAATGAAGTGAAGAAGAGTTTTTTTTTATTTTTAGTTGGTTATTTAACGACGCTGTATCAACTATAGTTTGGCAACTTCAAGTGAAACTTCTGGAATCTCTCTCTTTCTTTCTTCTCTCTCCCTCGCTCCTCGTCACCAATCACCACGTAAATATCTGAGAGGGTGTGTGTGGGCATCGCGACCAATAGAAGAACCACTCTCCAGTATTACCACAATAACGGATTCTTCATTTTTGCCTCGACTGTCGGCTAGGAAGGTTGCATTATGCAGGCAACTAGTCAACCTTTTAATGCTTTTGTTAGCAGGTTTGACAAACTGTGAGTGGACCTGCAAGTACATAGTGCATAGTGTTCTCTCCTTCCCCCCGTGCTTTCTCACTTGCTCCTCCCCTAGACAGCCAGCCTCACGTAGTAACTCAGTCAGGGTTTCAGTTCGATTTGTCAATCTATACTAGGTTATTTAGCGTCGATGAGATTGGTGATAGCGAGATGGTATTTGGCGAGATGAGGCCGAGGATTCGCCATAGATAACCTGGCATTCACCTTACGGTTGGAGAAAACCTCGGAAAAAAACCCAACCAGGTAATCAGCCCAAGCGGTGATCGAACCCGCACCCGAACGCAACTTCAGACCGGCAGGCAAGCGCCTTAACCGACTGAGCCACGCCGGTGGCTAAGTGAAGAACAAAAGGCACCAACGAAAGGGTAAAAATGGACCAAGAACAATGGCAAAAAGTACAAATACGAAAGGAGAAAGAATTCTGTTCATTTTTCAGAAAACAAAATGCAATTTTACCAAATTGAATAACATTTCACTGCCAAATACCGTATAACTTGTTTCTTTTTGGAAAAACAATCACAGTCCGAAAACATAAATTTTCAGGAGAAACAAAATACTATCTGACATATGTGTTGTTGACACTTCAAGTATGAAATTCATCATGTCATTTCTCAAGGTGCTGTAGAAACTTGGGAAAACTGAAGTACATTTATAACTTAAATTACCAAATAGAAATACATGTGAAGAGTTCACGGGAGAAATGATGAATGTCACATTTCTGTTAAGGATTAGATAATGATCTAATTGAGTCTATAACTGCAAGATGTAGTGCTGTTTCTATACAAAATAAAGGAAAGGATTACTGTATTCATGGTGATAATGCTCCTTTTTACCATTTTTCATACGAACAACATTAAATTTCGTAGTGATCCATGAATTAGATAATGACATCAACCTTAACAAAACTGTGACATTCATCGTTTTTCCTGCGAACTCTTCATGTGTAAATATAGGCAACTGCGTACAACGGTTGTTTTAAGAAAAAAAAATACTCTGTTGTGGCTGAAGTGTGGCTCTCCTTTAATCTTCTTTTCTTTAATTATACCCTATCGTTATTTACGTTTCTTCCATGGGGTTATAGATCACGCAAGCACGGAATACCGACGGAAGGAATGCGAATAAAACACTGCGATAAGAAAGAGCAGGCGAGAGATCCATTAACATCCAATGCACCAATAATTTCAATTACCGGTTACGCTTTTTGACGTGAAACGCCTATGTCTGAGATACAAATGAGAAAAATTGTAACAGTTTGACACGAAAGGTTTACTCTGACGTCACTCTTAATATGTACCATGAAATCAGAAGTGTAAGATGAACTTTGTGCCTCGTGGTTTTTCACGCGGTCCGTCTCTCTCCATTCTCAGTTTAATGTCTCTATCCCTTAAATGGGACATTGTGAACGAAGTGAGACAAATAGTCTTTAGTGTCAGAGTTCACGTAAAGGTTGAGATGAGTCCGAAGAGCCCTCGCAACAACGCGTTGATCGTGTACCTTTGAAACATTAATTCCTCCTGTCTCCCCCGTCATATGAGTTGTTACTACTAAATTTTGTGTGGTTGTTAACGTTTGCACTCCACAGTGACCTATTATGCAATAAATAGTAGGCTTACAGAATGGATTACCGTATGTTATATGAATGATGAAAATGTAAAACTACTTTCTACCCTCCCTGTATATTGATAATGTGTTTGCTGTTGAAGGAAATAGAAACATACGTAAGGAACATGATAATTATGTGAGTTTGTTACATAATAGGTGCTGTGTTGATGGCACCTTTTCAGCTGATGTGTTACACGCCATGATGTCTGTGTGCGCAGGTTTGGGTCTCCCACCGGACTACCTGGGCTCGCGCGCCCTGACAGAGCTCCAGCCCCCTCCTTCCACTATCGGTAGCTCGGAGTTCCCTTTCTCCATAGACGGTGAGTGGGTTTTAAATAACATATCGTCGTTGTTCCTGCAATAACTCCTGTTATTAGTGTTCATACAACTGAAACATATCACTTTTAATGTATTTTAATGTATTTTATCCTATGTGCAAAATAAAAAAATTTTCAGTAGGAAGAAAAAACAAATTTATTATTCTGTGGCAGTGGTACATAGGAGACTGTGAATTCTTACATTTTCGAAAGAAAGAAATATAATTACATATAGGAGATTTTTTTATTAGCTGTATCACTATTTAAGTTATTTCTGTAGCCGGGAGGAAAAAGGTCTTAAGTAAAAAATTTATACTTTTCAGGAGAGCAGTGAAAAGATTGAAATTGACGTCAATTATAGAGTTTTTTTAATTAAGAAGTTTTTCCTGAATATTATTTCTTTATATTTCTTCTAAAATAGGTAAAGTTGCTCATTTAACATTTTTTTTATTATTTCCAAAAATAAACCCTTTTAAGACTAGAACCCAAACTGAGTAAAAGGGACTATTTAAACATAAGACCTTTTTCATGTCAAAATAAATTAGAAATGTAAATTATTAGGAATGCAAAATGGGCCTTAAAAATTGTAGGACTGTTTAACCTGGTACTTAAAGTTTTAAAAGGAAAGAGCATCAGTATGTGATAAAATGTCTAAAATACAAGTTAGACCTTTTTAATAGGGAAGCATGGAAAGTAAACATGTGATGGTTTGTAAGCAATAAAGTATTACATGTTCTTAAGTTCTTTATTCTGTGTGTGCTCGATTCAAAAAGTACTTAGGACATTTGGTAACGCTCTATAAATCCAGTCAGGAGTCTTATTTGACTTTAGCCGTTTTACCAGATTGTAGAGAATTGTTTCCACTTTCAGAATATATAAAAATCTCATTTTCACAAAAAATTGACCTAAGACCTTTTTCCTCCCGGCCACACATTTAATAGAGCAAAAATCTGAAAATCGATAAATATATCACATAGAAGTTATTGCAGGAACAACGACGATATACTTAAAACTAAGAAACACGACGCATTTGATAATGTAGTGTTTCCACTTCTGTTACTTGTGTCTTTCTTAGCAGCTATCTCATCTACTGAGCTCAAACAAATCTGGGAGATGTTTCTGTGTGTCTTCGGCAAGGAACGCCATGACAAGGGAGTTCCTCTGAAAGTAATATTATTAAACCAAAATAACAGGAAAGAAGGAAGGAAGGGAAGATGATGGAATTATAGAAAAAAGAAACAAGGTAGAAAGGAGTGAAACTAGAAGGATGACGGAAACAAGGAGAAACGAAAACATGATATAAGAGAAAGAAGATAGAATGGAAAGAAAGAAGTGAAAAGAGTGAGATGATAGAAACAACCAAAAATGAGAGATGACAGAAAAGAAATATAATAGAAAATATAGAGGCTAAAACAAGGAACAAAATGAAGACGGAACAATATAAATATAATATAAAAGGAAGAAAAAAGGAAGATGGTATAAAAAAGAGAAAAAAGAAAAAATAAGTAATATTAAAGAAAGATAATATAGATGAAAGAAAGAACAAAAGTAAGATAATATAAATAAATAAAAAGTAATACAGAAGAAAGAAAGAAGAAAAGGAAGATGATATAGAAGAAAGAAGGAAGAAAAGAAAGAAGGAAGTAAGTAAAGGTAAATGGATAAAGAAGGGACAAAAGAAAGACAATAAAAAAGAAAAGGAGAGATGATAAAAAATAAGATAGACAAAAAATAGAAAGAAGTGAAAAAGAGCGATGATGAAAAGAAGGGAAAAGGAGATACGCTATAAGAGAAAGGTGACAGAACGAACAAAATGAAGATAACAGAAAATAAAGGAATGAAATAAAAAAAAGACGGAAGAATATAAAAATAGACCTCGTAATATAAAAGAAATAAGGAAGGAAAGGAAAATAAAGGAAACGAAAGAAGGGAGAACTGATGATATAAACGAGAGACGGAAGAAAAGAGAGATAATATAAAAGAAAGTAGGAGAAAAGAATACGTATGGGCGAATCCAGAAATACGTATAGAGTGTTAGTTGGGAGGCCGGAGGGAAAAAGACCTTTGGAAAAGCTGCGACGTATATGGGAGAATAATATTAAAATGGATTGAGGGAGGTGGGATATGATGATAGAGACTGGATTAATCTTGCTCAGGATAGGGACCGATGGCGGGCTTATGTGAGGGCGGCAATGAACCTCCGGGTTCCTTAAAAGCCACAAGGAAGGAAGAAAAGAAAGAAGAGATAAAAGAAAAGGAAAATGAATAAGAAAGGAAATGGAACAAGTTAATGAAAAAAGATGATAAAAGGAAAGATGAAAGGATGATATATAAAAAGAAGGATGATAATAAAAAGGAAAACGAGGGATTACAGAAAAGAAAGAAGAAAAAATGGAGGGATGATAGAAAAGAAAGAATGAAAAATGAAGGGATTATAGGAGAGAAAGAAGATCGAAAAGGGGTAAGGAAAGAAGATAAGAAGATAGATAGAAAGTAGGATGTAAAGAAATGAACATAGATAGGAAGATAAAAAATGAAGAAAGGAAGAAGAAATTAAGTCGAGGGGAAAAGAAAAATGGATGAAATTTTGAATACGCCATTATAAAAAAGTAAACATCGCTGAGTTGTTAAAAAAGTACATTACGGACCACCACGCATGCGCAATGATAAATACCCAAATAAAACTATATTACAAAAGCTATTAGTCCAAGAAATAGACAACGCCCGAGAGGAAGAGTAATTAAGCCGTGTGTATAATTCTCCGAGATGTGAAGAACGTTACAAATGGACTTGCTAAATAGGAACAGCTCTGTTGCCACCTGCGCCTCTATCGGCGGTGTCTCGAATCAAAATCACACATTGTAGCAGTAAAGCTCTTATCGCGACAAGCATCGCAGTAATCGATTCCACTCCATCAAATATATCGATATCCTTGTAAACATGTCGCATATAGCTGTACACATTAATTTTAAACTCCAAGAACATTATTCTCACCTGCAGAAATTAAAACAAATGGCAACCGTTTACAAAATTATCAATTGGACCCATTGAGGTGCCTAACAAGCAACTGCAAATTGACCAAAGGAACTTTGTATTAGAAAGCTGAAGTATTTTATTTTAATTTTGTTTTCTCTCCTTAAGTAGTTGTGTAGTCAACAGTCCGAAGATAGGTTGGAACCTCATAAGTGATGCCAATAAGTAATCACTCATGAGGCAATTAAGCCAGGGGATAGTGAGATAGAGTTCACACAACGGTTAGCGCGTCTGGCCGCGAAACCAGGTGGCCCGGGTTCGATTCCCGGTCGGGGAAAGTTACCTGGTTGAGGTTTTTACAGTAAAGACAAAGAATGTAAAGTTCTAAATTCCTCCCATAAGAAAAAGTTGAGAGGAGTTAAATCTGGTGAGAATAGAGGAACTCTTCATCTTCGTCCTATCCATTGGCCGTTCCGTATTCTTGTTTGATGCCCAGCCAGTCACATTGTTGACTCTAGAATTTATATGACTAACACCACCATTTAATAATATATCACACTAGAAATTACTGTCGTAATTAAGTTCATCTTTGATAGAGTCCATTAACTTCTATGGAAGTGTCTATACATTTTTAGAACCTCCTGTATTGTTGTTTCTTGAAACATAGTAGCGAATTGTAGGTGGCGGTTCTGTTTAATTTATTTTCGGTTTCTAAGGCGGTAGTATCAGAATACAAGTTTCCCTGAGTAGTCCCTATGCTTATGAACAGCCTCCGTAGTTGTCGCTAGGGATATCTTCTTTAATGAATGAAATTTGTAAAATACAGCAAATAGTTTGCACATTTTAACCCAGAGACCTAATTTTTTGTATATAGCAACCTCTTGTTATTAATTTCATTAATCTGAGTTTAATGGTTTTTCTAGTTTTATTTTTTTTTAAATACATTAACTCTACAAAAAACATGCACATCATCTTTGACATCTTTATAATAATATAACAGCAGAGCCATAATTTGAATTTTGAATGTATGAGTATCTGAAAAAAAAAATAATCGAGCCAGTTTACAAAATTTAATTTTTTTTAAGTGTCTGGATAGTATATTTTATCTTTTAATTTTGAAAATATTAACTTTAAAAGAAGCTCTGTAGTTTTATTATCAACACTTTTCATAACATACGGTAAAAATTTGAACTACTTAGCATGAAATTTGTTGGAGCTTACAGTATTTGAATGTGAATAAATGTAGTAAAAATAAAAGTGTGGAATAATGACTTTAAATGTCGAACTATCGTCGCCAAAACCTGTTTGTAATTATGAAATGTAACTAAAGCGTGAATTTTGAGGACGATTCTGTTCAGAAAATTTGGCCAAGATATAAATGAAAGGTCACTTATTTCTTTTTTGCAGAAAAAGAAAAAGGGGGGTTTCTCGAAGAAATACAAAAATTTCACCTATTTCCTCCCTTAGAAATATGTTTGCTATTTTTTTTTATTACACTATCCTCTATAAAATTATGAATCCAGTGTTTTCATTGACGACCATAGATTATTACAAATAACTGTCATAGCACGGATCTTCTGTATATTTTGAATATGTTTCATATAGCTCCTTCTTTCTCAGTGCTATCAATTGTTTACTGATACGAACAGGTGAATTTGTACTCTGTTTTTGATAAATGGAGTATAGTGACGTTGATGTTAGCTTCGCAGATGTTTAGGAAATTATTATTATTATTATTATTATTATTATTATTATTATTATTATTATTATTGTTATTATTATTATTATTATTATTATTATTATTATTATTATGCATATAGAGTGTTAATTGGGAGGCCGGAGGGAGAAGGACCTTTGGGGAGACCGAGACGTACATGGGAGACGTAGGAGGATAATATGAAAAATATAATAATAATAATAATAATAATAATAATAATAATAATATAAATAATATATAAATGGCAAATAATAATATAAAAAATGGATTTGAAGGAGGTGGAATATGATGGTAGGGACTGGATTAGTCTTGCTCAGGATAGGGACCGATGGCGGGCTTATGTGAGGGCGGCAATGAACCTCCGGGTTCCTTAAAAGTCATTTGTAAGTAAGTATTATTATTATTATTATTATTATTATTATTATTATTAATGCTCTTTCTTCACAATTTCAGCAAGTTCCAGACTTACGAGTCCTCGACCGAGCAGTTTGCGACAGAGTCGGAAGAGGGCCCTGTCGTCATCGCCATATTCGGACTCGTTCGACATCAATTCGATGATACGGTTCTCCCCGAACTCCCTCGTCTCCATCGTGAACGGATCTCGGAGCTCTAGTGCCAGTGGCTCATACGGCCACCTCTCAGCAGGCAAGTTGGCTCTCAGCGTAGTTGAGTCACTTTCCCTTGTTATCCTCGTATTCCCTTGGTCTCTTTGTCTTGCCTTTGTTCTCCTTGCGTTTCCCTTGTTCTCTTTGTCTTACCCTTATTAACTTGTCTTCCCCTTGTTCTCCTTATCTTCCCCTTGTTACCCACGTGTTCCCCTTGCTCTCCATGTATTCTGTTTGCTTTCCTCGTATTCCTCTGTTTGGTTTCCTCGTATTCCCTTGGTCTCTTTGTCTTCTCTTTGTTCTCCTTGCGTTTTCCTTGTTCTCTTTGTCTTACCCTTATTAACCTTGTCTTCCCCTTGTTCTCTTTATCTTCCCCTTGTTACCCACATGTTCCCCTTGCTCTCCATGTATTCTGTTTGCTTTCCTCGTATTCCTCTGTTTGGTTTCCTCGTATTCCCTTGGTCTCTTTGTCTTGCCTTTGTTCTCCTTGCGTTTCCCTTGTTCTCTTTGTCTTACCCTTATTAACTTGTCTTCCCCTTGTTCTCTTTATCTTCCCCTTGTTACCCACATGTTCCCCTTGCTCTCCATATATTCTGTTTGCTTTCCTCGTATTCCTCTGTTTGGTTTCCTCGTATTCCCTTGGTCTCTTTGTCTTTCCTTTGTTCTCCTTGCGTTTTCCTTGTTCTATTTGTCTTACCCTTATTAACCTCGTCTTCCCCTTGTTCTCCTTATCTTCCCCTTGTTACCCACGTGTTCCCCTTGCTCTCCATGTATTCTGTTTGCTTTCCTCGTATTCCTCTGTTTGGTTTCCTCGTATTCCCTTGGTCTCTTTGTCTTTCCTTTGTTCTCCTTGCGTTTTCCTTGTTCTCTTTGTCTTACCCTTATTAACCTTGTCTTCCCCTTGTTCTCCTTATCTTCCCCTTGTTACCCACGTGTTCCCCTTGCTCTCCATGTATTCTGTTTGCTTTCCTCGTATTCCTCTGTTTGGTTTCCTCGTATTCCCTTGGTCTCTTTGTCTTCCCTTTGTTCTCCTTGCGTTTTCCTTGTTCTGTTTGTCTTACCCTTATTCTCTTTATATTCCCCTTGTTATCCATGTATTCCCTTGCTCTCCTTCCTTATTCTTCTTGTGTACACCTGTTATCATGCATTCTTCCTTGTGTTCTCTAATTCTCCCCTTGTTCTCCTTTCTCTCCTTGTGTTCTTCATGTTCTCCTTGTGTTACCCATGTTCTCCTTGTGTTTCTTTTGTTGTCCATGTGTTCCCTTACTCTCCTTGTGTTCTCCTTGTTATTTATTTGTTCCTTGTATTCCCCTTATTCTCCTTGTGCACACTCTGTTCTCATGCAGTCCCCCTTGTGTTCTCTTTCTGCTTCACGTGTTTCCTTGATTTCGTTGTGTTCTCCTTCTTTTCCTAGTCTTTCTCTTGTTCTTCCTGCTATTCACTTGTTATCCAAATGTTCGCTTTATGTTTCCCTTATTCTCCCTGTGTTCCTCTTGTTCTCCTTGTCTTCCCCATGCTCTCCTTGTTTTTCTTTTATTTCCCTTGTTCTTCATATATTCTCACCGCCCACACGTAGTTCTACGTAAGATATGCCGCATAGTAAAGCTATGCGCCTGTCGATTGTTTCTTTTGACTGTCTTTATTTCTATAATAATTCTATGACAACACAAAACCAGACTACTGGAAAGACAGCCAAGATATGAGCATTCATTACGACATAACTTGATATGTCAGAACATCCCGAGGTGACCTTTCACAGCCAGTTGAATAATGTAACATTTGTGTGACGTGTGCAGGGGCTATCAGCCCGGCTTTGGGCATGCACCCCAGCATGGCGCCCCACCTCCAGCAGCTTCAAGCCCACCTTCTACGGACTGCGGCGGGTAGTTTGCTGCCCCCTCTGCCACCCCACCCGCAGGCACAGACTCAGGCCCCGGGAGGGCTGTTTTCTCTTCCTCACCATCCCTTGCAGCCCTCCACAGGACATTCCATTTCTAAAACAGAGGTGAGTTGTGCATTTAACCCCAGTAGTAGCTCTCATTTATACATTCTTGCATATCACATGCAATTTTTTGGTGGACTGAATACATTGGCGGCCCGTAGATAGTCTGTTATGAGAAATCAAAATGTCAAGTATAGAGGAATTTTAGTACGTCACATCATACATGGTGAAGTCACGCGTCTATCTAATTCGAACTGACACTTCATCCACTTGTAGACTCTTATACTGGGTGTTCATTTCAAAGTGTGTCATGACGTCACTGTTGTGAGTCAGCGATTTGAAGCGAGTTTCAGCTTTTATGTCAGAGAAGTTGCCTATTAATCCTGGCGTTCAATCTGAACTTGAGAACGTGTACGGTATAACTTGAATGTCGTAGCAACAGATGGCGGTTTGTACGGTGTGTGTGCTACCATAACCTCTTTCGAACTGTATTTTGCGCGGGCAAATCGTACGCAGGGTATTTGTTATCATCGGTAATGGCAACATTCCACAACACAAATCAAATGCTCCGTGCCCATGTTGTCCGTCAAAGTTAATGTAAAGAAATACGTAAGTAATCGTCTTAACCCTCTCCCCATAAAGAAAAAAAAAAAATACCTCAGTACGTGTTTCCAAACAGTTCACATTCCTGCCACTACCGGCGTTACCGTACGTATCGGTAAGTACTCTTCAGAATGAACGCCGTACTTGCCAAGCAACTTATCTGGCACATAGGTAATATACCTCTGTGGAAGTGTAGGAAGATTGAATTCTCTAGGCTCATCGGCTAGCCACATGACGGCATACAGCGAGCCATGACACACTTTGAACTGAACACGCAGTACATAGAGCCTGTTACTCCAGAACCCTAGTTAAAGAGCCGCCATTGACTCAGTTGTCGTTTTTTTCAAAAAAAAAAAAAAAAAAAAAAAAAAATTCTTCTCAACTACAAATGGAAAGAGCAAATATAAAATGGAAATATTATTTATCCTCTTCTCTTGCATCTTTCATAGATTTTTAAATAATAATAATAATAATAATTTGTTCAAATATAAATAAACACATTAAAATACATTGGTTCTCGAAAGAACATTGCTCGTGTTCGAGAAACAGTTCAGTAGATGCAAACATTTACTAAGGCCACAAAAGTTAATAAGAAAAAAAATTACTAAAGACAAGATGTACTGTTCTCCAACCAGGAGATCAACCGTTAAAGGAATGTGCTTACTATTGTGTCATCTATTGGAACAAAGTAGATAAATAATATTATCGTTATAACGTCAGTTTAAAAACCATGCGCTCTTCTGCATATGTTATTTCCTGTATGGAGAGATTAAAAGACCAAGAGATTAACAGTGATCTAATTTTGTAACTAGGGTAGTATAAACATGTGTGTATCAATGTTATTGTTTGTGCTGTGAGAGCGAGCCAGTTGAGATACGAGTACCCACGTGTCTGACCTTATGACATCTTATGACATCAACATTCATTCACAGCATTACCCCGCTGCATTTCATTCTGCAAAGACTTTCTCCTTTGTTGGAGCACAGTAGAACCATTTAGTAAAGAATAATAAAAAAATACATTGAATGTAGTAATAACGAAATGTAGAACAAAATAATAATTATTAGTTAAAATGAGTAAAGAATAAAAATAATAAACAAAATACAGTAAAAAAAGTAGAATGTAATTATTAATTATTATAATTAGTAAAGAGTAGAAATAAAAATAAATTAGGAAACCATTCTGTAATAGTTATTTACATAACTAGGACAAAAAGCGATACCGTAGACCGGGTATACTTTACACAAGGGGGATAACTTTACACATTTCTAGAAAAATGGTGTATAACAGTTTTAATAATGACACACACTTCAGTCTACCACACATATGTGCTGTTGTTACATAGAATCAGTTCCAGGGAGTTGCTACACATTGTCTGTAATGTGCTGCCTTCTAAACATTTTTCTAGAAATGTGTAAAGTTACCCCCCTTGTGTAAAGTATAGGCCTACCTGGTTGACGGTACTTTAGAGTATGAGTAAGATTTTACAGATGAGGTGTCAGCCGTGGTACACACATTGATCATGGTACGTGTAAAAAAATTGTGTGTAAGTTCCTCATTCGTCTTGAACTGTTTTCATTAAAGTAAGTTCAATAGTTTACTCACAATTAAGTTTTGTAACTCCTCAAATCTATATGAAACATAGTGTAGTTTGTTACAGCTTCATTCATTAAAGACTTATTGTAGAGTACATTCTTAAGAAATATGTAGTTTTTATTTTGAAGATGTTTTTGTAGAACGTAAAAGTAGCAAAATAATGGATAGTAAAAGTTATAATCTTAAATTATGTTAAAATAACCTTTGTGCCCTTATCAGAGGTGGACTTTGGGTATTCCACCGTGTTTTGGAACTTGATATTTTTCCAACATTTCAGAACTATTATTATGATGTACCGAAGTACATATTTATGGTATTTCCGTGCAGGAATTCTGCGTTACCATATGATGAAGGATGGATAGAGCAGAGAAAAATTCTCTCCAGCACCAGGACTCGAACCCAGGTTTTCACCTCTACGTGCTGATGCTTTATCCACTAAGCCACACCAGATTCCAGTTCCGATGCTGAATTGAATCCCCTCAGTCGGATCCTGGCCACTTAGTTACTCGTAATGAGTGCACCTCTGTACATAGGGAGCTGGACATTGTGCCACTGTCAAATATTCTGTGACACAGTACATGAGGGTAGGCCACCAAAAGGGAAAACTGAGAGGTAGAACTTAAACTGAGAGGATTCAATCGGCATCGGAACTGGAATCCGGTGTGGCTTAGTGGCTAGAGCATCAGCACATAGAGTTGAAAACTCGGGTTCGAGTCCCGGTACCAGAGAGAATTTTTCTCTCTTCTATCCATCCTTCATCTTTTCAGAACTACATACATACAGGTTCCATCTCATTAGGGCAGATAGGTACAGTAGTGTGCAGATTAATTGGGACAAACAGAAAATTAGAGATACAAGCTTAGTATGAACATCCACATTCTAATAAGAAATGCGACCTCCTTTCACTTTAATTACTTCTTTCATCCTCTTACATATTGAATCAATGAGTTTTCCTTCACTTCTGGGACACGGTAGCAGACTTCGATGCCACTCTCGATCATCATCTTTTATGGTGCTTGACAATCTTTGACAAACTAGATTTCCTAACACCAACTGCATTTGCTGTCTTCCTTAGAGCTCATCTCCGTATAATCTTTGCTCTTTTATCGGATGATATATATATATATATATATATATATATATATATATATATATGGTCCACACCTGTGGAGTAACGGTCAGCACGTCTGGCCGCGAAACCAGGTGGCCCGGGTTCGAATCCCGGTCGGGGCAAGTTACCTGGTTGAGGTTTTTTCCGGGGTTTTTCCTCAACCCACTAGGAGCAAAATGCTGGTTAACTTTCGGTGGTGGACCCCGGACTCATTTCACCAGCATTATCACCTTCATTTCATTCAGACGCTAAATAACCTTAGATGTTGATACAGCGTCGTAAAAATAACCCAATAAATAATATATATATATATATATATATATATATATATAGAAAACTAAAAAAACCTTCAAAAGTAATATCAGGTAAGATGGTGGCCAATATGTCCTAATATCACTAAATAAGAATTCAGACTAAATATAGTAAGGGACGGTCTTTTAAATTAATGGTCTTTACTGGTACATTTCTGTGCTGTTCTAAAATGAAGGGTACAGAGCAACAATGCAATTTATTCTGTAACGTAAAATTCGGTCTTGTTCCAACTAATCTGCACAGTATTGTAAGGCCAGAGTGGTTGCCTGGTCTGTTGGACTAGTTATGTCTGGGTGCTCCAGGGAACTGAGCTTGAAATAGGCAACCCCTCTGGTCATACTTCTGACGATGGAACCTGTATGTAGTTTCGACACATTGGAAATGTGAAGTTCCAGGACAGAGTGGATTAGTCAAGAGTCTATTTTTGATCACATTCGTTCTTAAAACCCAAAAACGCCCAAGAAATGCGAAACTTCATGACAGACATCACTCTTTAAAGTAATTAAATTAGAATATGCTTATCTTGTTTTATTTTTGTAGCTGTCAGGGGATGCTTGCAAGAAGCTGGACTCACCTGTTTCTAGCAGTGTCGTGGAGGCGGACACTAGTGCTCCTGGTGGAATCAGTTCGCACCAACGGAAGGCGAGAATAAAGAGGGAACCTGTCACTGCCAATGCCACAACAGCGTCTGTAGGTGAGTGATGCCTTTGAGGAGCAAATTTCTGCAGGGTAACTTATTTGTGCCTCTCTTAAAAAAATCTTGGGTAATATTTAAAGGTTTCAACCCCATACAGCTTCAAATTGAAACATAAAGTTACTCTGATACTTCATTGATTTTGTAGTTTGTCGTACTGTGTGGATAACTGAATTGTGGACATTCAGAAGATGCTTTCTACTGCAGAATGAGCACAACTACGCTAAACTGTCATGTGACATCGTTACTGAGAGAATGTTTTTAACATAAGATAGTACATATCAGAGACTGTCGAAATAAAATTGAATTCAAATGCAAACTTACTAGTCACTTGGTCAATAATTGAGACATGGCTTCTTGTAAATAGTTCTCTTATTCTAACACAAAAATTTCAATATTCTGTGAATTCATCACTATATAATTTTATTATTCTGGGTTTAATTTGTACTTTAATAAAAAAAATCTTTGTTCTTAACTTCTACAATAAATTGTCTAGCCTTTATTAATCAGGTAATCTTTTCATACTTTGATTTTTATTGTAATTGTAATTGTTGTTGTTGTTTTCTAATGCCAGGCGTTTGACAACAATAAATTTAAGAATGCAGTTATATTGTCAGACTCCAAAGCAGCTATTCTATCAATTGTCTCTAAACACACACCTTCATCTCAAACAGCAGAAATAACTAAAATGCTCTCTCAATTAATATCACTCTAAAAAAATTGTATTCCAATGGATACCCGGTACCATCCCATTGTGGAATCTTGGGAAACGAGAATGTGGATGCATTAGCAAAGAAGGGCAGCACTGCTACTTACAGACCTGTTACTAAATCTACGTATTACTCTGTGAAAAGATTTATTAAATCTACATATTTAGACTTCAACAAACAAAATTTGATAACACAATCTCAAGGAAAAAAGTGGAACTCTCTGCATCATAATCCATAGTTAATTCCCGATTTACCACGAAAATCGTCTGTAGCTGCATTTAGATTGGCAACAGGCCATGACTGTTTGGCCAAACACCTGCATAGAATTGGAATATATCAGTCCCCTAACAGCCCATTGTGCAACTCAAACCAAGAAATGGAGTCGGAACATCTCAAAATCTGTGCTTCAGTGGCTGGCCATGATAATATCTTTGAAAAATATTGGCATGCAAGAGGTCAAATGACTTTATTGTCAAACGCCTGGCATTAGAAAACAACAACAACATAATGGCGCATTTCCATTGTTAATTTTCAATGTAATTTTTGAAGAACCAGACTATTTTAAGATTTCAACACACACTTGTCTTTGAGAAATATTACCTGCACATACAGGTAAAATCACTACCATCGCTTCCCCCTTATATATCCTAATACCATACTGTTCTAGTATAATACTTATAGCAGACTTATAAAGAGACAACATGGCTATAAAAAGGAAGGCATGACCGTCACAGGCAGGATCCCGAAATACTAACTCTCTGGTTATTGTGCTTCCCTTTTATCTCTCATCTCTTGTCATCTCGACTCAACCAACAGCAATTCAAGCTGTCCTGCTAAATGTGCTGCTATCTCTTGATCATGAAACACATGGGTTCCAGCATGAAATGAACAGAACGTAGGCTGTTTGGTGCAAATGAACTGGTGACAGTTACAGATTCGCAAACACAAAGCAAATGCATTTTTTGCGGATCCTCCAGTGCTGGTGACGTTCCTGCTTTTGAAGCCTTTCTTTGAAAGGCAGGGCGCATGGCCAGAGGTTCCTCTTTTGATGTGAACAACACTGTACATCTGCAGTCGCTTCCAGACGTCATTTGCTTTGATGTAGCCTGACAGGCACTCCATTCGTAACTGAATTTGGTTTGATGTACTTAATTAAACATTAAAGGAATTGGGATTTATTGCATTTTATTTCTGTCTTGAGGTAAGGTTAGCAGATTTTTTTCAGAATTTCCAGGTACACATATCAACGTATAAAAATACTTTTAATATTTCCTTTACACTGTCGTCCACTTACATTGTTTTCACACAATTTAAAGAATTAAAATGCTGGTACACATTCTATTTACTGACTGAACTGTTACTTTCCCCCTCTCTCCTCAGCAGAGTGAATTTTTTTAAACAGATCTTTTCTAAATCCCAATTTTTCAGCAAATTCCTGACAGCTCATGTTGAAGTTGGTCAAGTCAAGGGGTTAGGTACAGCTCACAGCAGTAAATTTTTTTGGAAATATTCAACATTTTTCCCTCAATTACTGTATCTTGTACAATAATGAAAATTGGTATATGTAAAACACTATCCTTCTGCTATATGAAAAAAAATATTTTTACGATTTTCAAAATTCAAATTTCACTGTACAGTGATGAAGCGTTTCCCACATAACTCATAAACTTGTTAACTTTTTCATGTTCTCTCTCTTTTATTTTATTGCTGGAACTCATGTTTACAATATCATGCTCTTTCAAATACATTCCTTAATAAACATTTTTTTTTATTTTGTGTTAGATATTTGACCATTTTTTAAAATTAATTTATTTTTTATCAGACAAACTGTCATAGATAGAGGAGTGATTTTGCCGCATATTTTAGATATGACACGCATAAATACACAGAAAAAATTTCGTCACAGAATGTTGGATACTTTTTGAGTTATGAGGGAAACTCTTCATCACTGCACAGTGAACTTTGAATTTTGAAAAAAAAAATGTATATAATTTTTTTTCAATCGTCAAAATATGTTTATCATATAGCAGAAGGGCAGTGTTTTACACATACTAATTTTCATTATTGTACAAGATAGAGTAATGGAGGAAAAAAAAATGTTGACTATTTCCAAAATTTTACTCCAAGCTGTACCTAACCCCTTAACAAAGCATACCATTTTCTTCATTTCACTTTGCCGTTTTCTCTGAAGTCATATATTTCTTCAAGCAAGGAATTTCATCAAATAAGTTAACTTAATCCAGATCAAATTCACCTACATCTGAAGAAAAATAATGGACTCTCTTCACAGTTTTCTCTTTCTAGAGGTAGCCTCAGTAATATAAGTACACATTATAGAGATCTTGTGAATGAATAAAACAGGCACTGGTATATTCAACAGCATTTCCATGAAATTCATGAGAGACATTGAGAATTCTGATGTAAAATAAGAGCCACTTCTTCTAAATATGCCCAAAAGTTGCTTAATTGATGGAATAAATTTGTTTTCTTTCCTGGAGTTCAATTTTTCTATTAACTTCGATAACAATGGAAGACTTGACTGCAGTTCTGTCCTCAACTTTAGTTTTGATTATGGCATCGTGAAAAAGTGGTTAAAGTTATATTAGCAAAATTTATCACAACAATATGAAAGAATCATTGTACCATATTAATAATTAATACTGAAAATCGGGGAATACATGGGGAAAAAAAAAAAAAATTAATTCCAGGGATAGTACAGGAACGAATTTTGTCCAGGGACAGAAAGCAAAATTCGGAGACTGTCCTCGGGAAATGGGGACATCTGGTAACCTTATGTTAAAGGCAGACATACGACCTTTGATTTAAAAAAAAAAGTACACTTTTTACAAGGGAAAATCACATTTTCAATTAGAATTATTCAATTTAAAGCAGAATAGCAATTTGTCCTATGATAATAACTATTTGAAGAAAAATCTCAATTTGTGTAGGACCTAATCATCCCCATGACAACATGGTGTCCTGGCTCTTACATCTATATATAGAAGTAACTGGTTCATTCTAAGAAATATCTTCAACGACAGATATAGAAATTTTATGGGTAAATATGAGGGCTATTCAGAAATCAACTTCCGATTGGATACAAAAAAAAAACGCAAACAAAGTTACAAACTATTTATTGCCTGGAAAACGTTCCTGGATAGTACACTATATTTCAACATAGTCGCCATATAAATTCAAGCACTTGTCATAGCGTGAGAATAGCTTGTGTATTCCTTCTTCATAAAAGGATGCCGCCTGTGTACTCAGCCAGGTTTTTCAGTCTGTCCATGAGCTCCTAGTTGGCATTGAAGCGTTGAGTGGCTAACAGTTCTTCATCATGGGAAAGAGGTGGTAGTCGCTCAGCGCCAAGTATGGACTGTAGGGGGGATGGTCGAAAGCTTCCCATGTGTACTTGTCCAATAAAGCCTTTGTGTGAGCAGCAGTATGGGGCCTCGTATTGTCATGGAGAATAATGGCTCCTTGGAGAGCAATCCACGGCTTTTTTGGTAATGTTCATCTTATATCTTCTTCTTCTTCCCTTCAAGTATTAGGCCATATGGCCTGTTACGATCTCACAGTTGAATTTTCAATCCAGTGCTTTTTTGGACGACCAAGAGATCTCTTCCCATTTGGACGATAGTGGAGCATGACTTTTGGGATTCTATCTCTATCCATGTGATGCAGATGATTTATCCAATTGTTCCGATAATGTTTTACGTGATTAATTACAGGTTCTAGTTGTAATTCTTCCATTACATCTTCATTGCGTTTGTGATTCCATTTCGTATATCCCACTGTATATCTCATAAATTTCATTTCATTGGCCGTTATTCTGCTTTCGTCTTTCTTCCTCAATGTCCATGCCTCACTGCCGTAACAAAGTACAGGTCTTGCCAAGGTCTTGTATAGGCGAATACTAATATGCCTTTGTACTAGGGAAGGTTTCATAATGTTGTTAATTATTCCCATGCAAGTCATCTTATGTTATTTTACTTAAAGGGTTGCAGCTGTATGACTGTTCCTAACATAATATTTAAATAAATAAAATATAACATTGTTATGTCTGTTCAAAACTATATGCTCTAAATGTTTACTTATTTACAAAACATTTTCGCAATTTGTACACTACAGAACTTTGGATATGGGTATGTTATGTTTAAGTCAACGTAGAATAAGTAGAGGGACGCATCCTTTTTCATTGCTACATTAAATTTGAAGATCACAATATAATTTGACATTGAAATGTTGCAGGTGCTGGTGCTGTGTCCGGACCATTAGGCTCAGACTGCAGTAGCAGCAAGTGTTCACCAGGCGGTGCTGATTCTGGCGATCCTCTTAAAGATGAACCTGGGGACTTCATTGAAACCAACTGCCATTGGCGGGAATGTGGTCTTGAGTTTCCTACACAGGACGATCTCGTCAAGGTGATTAGAAATTAAGAATAGCAACTTCAACATTAGAATAAGTAAAAGTTCGTCAAATGATCCATATTCACATTCTTACAGATTCACCAATTTACGAGGTATAGCTTAAGGAGATTTTTTTGTCCAATGGCATGGCCCTTAACTTGTCATTATCCACCCCAACTCTACAAGCGGGCTTATAGGTGTCACTAGTGCTGAGAAGTGTAGGCCACTTAGTTCGTCAGAGACTATCTAAGAGGACCATTTCATAAATAATGAACAGATTGGCAGAACTGTGAAGTGGATGACGCAACACCAATGAAAATTACATTATTGTCGGACCATTGGATCTGTGCCCCTTCAGTGCTGTCGTCGTTCTTGGAAAAGTTAACGCCTGTCTCACTCCATTCCACCCGCTTTCCTCCCACCACATTAAACAGCAGGCCACGAACCTTGCTGAATAGGGATGTTGCCAAACTTCCGTCAAACAGTGTCATAAATAACTGGTCCTCCATGCTACAATATTATTTCTTTCAATCAAAATACATCTTGTATTTCTACATTTTTTAAACCTAAATCCCATGTCTCGAATCACTTTCCGTAGTTTTTCTCTCCAACCTTGGAAATTATTGCTTCTCTCGCAAGCTTCAGTAATTTCTTCAATATTGAACGGTATAAAATTCTTGTATCTTTCTTCTTAAAATACATCGGTTCATATCATCTACAATAATTAAAAGTTCCCTTGGTCTGTTCTTCTATGGTGATTCTAGCTTTTCATCTCCTGCACAGATTTTCTTTATTAGGAATTCTGACCTGTCTATATAAATTACATAAAATGTTGTATTATTATTATTATTATTATTATTATTATTATTATTATTATTATTAGTTAAGTAAGTAATTTTAATATATAATCAATTTAAATAAAATAAGCCTCACCTGTGATATCAGCTGCTCTTTTCGTTGCCTGATTTATAGGAAACAGATATTGACCTGTTTGTTTCTCTTCATCGCAAAATGCTATTACGTACTTGCTTAATAATATTTCTTTCGCCACTCTATGCTACAGTATTCATGTTGAGTTGACAACACTGGACTGCAAATGCAAATATTGTAAACTGTCCCGCAAGAAGGCCAAAATTGTGAGTAGTGGGGGAAGAAAGGGAGAGAGGTAGGAATGCAGGGAGAGAAATGAATTACCGAGGCTGAGAAGGAATTAGGGTTCAGTTCGCATATCTTACGGGGGCACAGATCCGATGGTCCAACTATAGTTGCAATCGAAGGATTAAGAAAGAAACACGTGTGTTCGTTTCGTTCATAACATGCTCTGTGTTTAGATAACGAGAGCTAGAAATGGAGCCTACACGTGTCTCGGGTTCTGTGATGATTGAAGATCAAAGATAGAATCTTTATGTGAGAAAACCTCACAGAAATTCACAGCAGAGTGAAGTTTGTGGTGAGCTTACAGCGGACCATAGTACAGTTTCTCGCTGGGCTATTCGTTTTCGTGTCAGTTTAGACGATGATGCAGGACCAGGAAGGCCGAAAACATCAACATCTGAATAAAGTGTGATGCTTTTCAAGAAGAGTAACGTGTGAAGAACTTTCAAAAGCTACGGGGATTTCACCAAATTCAGTATTCCGTATTTTGACAAAGAATTTGAAGAAGAGAAAAATTTCTGCACAGTGAGTCTCTCACTGCTTGACTACTGAACAGCAGCAGAAACGCCTGGACATTGCAAACTTTCTGACAGGACCATCACGAAAACGAGTAGCCCAATGAGAAATTGTGTTACAGTCCACTGTAAGTTCACCACAAACACCCCTCAAAACACTGTGGAAGTGTGGATTTCTGTGGGAGGGTTTGCCATGTAAAGATTCGATCTTTGATCTTCAATCGTCACAGTGCCCGAAACACGTGTAGGCTTCATTTCTAGCTCTCGTACCTAAACACAGAATATGCTACGGACGAAACGAGCACACGTGCTTCTTCCTCAATTCTTCAACTACAACTGATGTAATTTTCATTGGCGTTGCATCATCCACTTCACAGTTCTGGCAACCTGTGCATTATTTATGAATAACTCTCGTACATTGCACTCTTAATTGAGGGGCTCACAACCATAGTGGACCAAGTCCATCAGTGATCAGTTTGTAGATTAATACAATCTCGGATGAAGAAAACTTAGATTTATTCATTGCCATAACAAACAAAGTCCATAACTCATTTGTTACTCCACAGAGGGCAGCATTTCCTATGGAAGGTGAAGGTTGCTAAGCGTGAGCCAGGATCTTTAAGACTCAATATCTCAGAACTTTTCCAGATGGACTTGGTCCACTCTGGTTGTGAACCCCTCAATTAATGATGAGGATGATGATGATGATGATGATGATGATGATGATGATGATGATGATGAAGAATTGTTGGAATGCCGGAGGGAAACTCGAGTACCTGGAGAAAATCCCTGAATTTCCTGGACAGCAGGCTTGCCCAACACAAGTTAAAAATGAAGCTGAACCAACATATGAGAACCCAGGCCTCCTGGCTTATATGCCCAGTTCACCATGCTGAGCCATCATAGCGATTTGGAGAATATATTATAGTGCAGCTTAAAATATATTTTAATATTCTCAAAAAAATGCTAATTTTCAGCATCTCTGATAGTAAGGAAATTGTCTTTAGGCATGCATCAGTTCTTTGAGCAAAAAAATGTCATGTGATCAAAGGTTCTATTATGTTTTCTTCCTAAACAACTTCAATCCTTGCCTAAAAGTTGTGTTATTGTGTATATCACTTGAAAATTCGTTCTGTACTTAGGCCACTGCATACAAAAACTAGCCCGTCCTTTCTTAAAATAGGCTTAACGCATTTTGAGATCACACTCTTCAATTGTTTAATCACTGAAATTTAAATTACTATTTATTATTTCACAATATCTGCCAGGACATCCCTCAAATATATTACATTACGCTCTCTATATTGCATGTGTCTACTCATCTGCTTTCCAAAATGATGTAGGCCTACCGGTACTACTATGTTTTTCAGTTTCTTTAACTCTGCTGTCAAAACCTTGTTGCCTTCAAATATTTAATTTTTACACTTATATACTTACAAGTTGTTGTTTTCTAATGCCAGGCATTTGATAATAAAGTCATTTGACCTCTTGCACTCCAATTATTATCATGGTCAGCCACTGAAGCACAGATTTTGAGGTGTTTCGAATACATTTCTTGGTTTGAGTTGCACAGTGGGCAGTTAGGGGACTGATATATTCCAATTCTATGCAGGTGTTTGGCCAAACAGTCATGGCCTGTTGCCAATCTAAATGCAGCTACAGACGATTTTCGTGGTAAATCGGGAATTAACTGTGGATTATGATGCAGAGAGTTCCATTTTTTCCCTTGAGATTGTGTTATCAAATTTTGCTTGTTGAAGTCTAAGTATGTAGATTTAATAAATCTCTTCACAGAGTAATAAGTAGATTTAGTAACAGGTCTGTAAGTAGCAGTGCTGCACTTCTTTGCTAAAGCATATTTACAAGTATGACCCTGTTGAATACTTATTTATTTTTATATCACTGCCATATGTTTACTTATTGTTATGTCATTGCCATATATACTGTATAGTCTCTTGTTGCAATATTCTGAACTTTAAAAAGTCAATTTTATTAATTTTTTATCCTTGCTACAGCACATCAACAATGACCACATTCATGCCAACAAGAAGTCGTTTGTGTGCCGCTGGGAAGACTGTTCAAGGGACGAGAAGCCCTTCAAAGCGCAGTATATGCTGGTGGTGCACATGCGGCGACACACAGGGGAGAAGCCCCACAAATGTACAGTGAGTAACTTTGTCGATGTTTGGTTTGGTTTGGTAGATAATAATTTTAAAAAAATCTATATATATAATTTGAACTGGTAATGGAAATTATGGCAAAACGGCTGAACGGATTTTAATAAATGACCCCTCATTTTGAAGCTTGGAACCCAAAGTTTTTCGGAAAAATATCAGTTTTCAGTGAAATATCAATTTTCCTACATTATTTTCCTATTTTTCAAAATCCATCTGTCGTAAAGTTTTGAGAAATATGGCTTTTCAGAATAAAACAAAATACAAACACACTACAATAAACAATAGGATATTACACGAAGGCCTGTAGGATTGTTGACATATTTAGAAATCAAAATTAAAATTATTAAAATCTTCAACACATACTAAAAATAAATTACAGGTCTGATTCTGTGGTGTGTAATTTTCTGAGTACAGCTGTGTATTGGATATCAAAATCGACTAAATTTTAGGTGGTTTGATGACATTATTACCATTAGAAATGAAATATTATTATAGTGACTATTTTTCATTAATTATACATATTATGCTATGTTCATGATATGAAAGTGGGGTTATGTAAGTAGATGTAGAGAATATCTTAAATTAGATCTTCATTTCTAAAATTTATTGAGTGGCTGCTTATATAGTGTATATAACTACAAAACTATAACTAAGATAATAATATTGTTATTAAAAATCAAATATTTTCGTAGTTATTAATCAAGTGGGGTTGGATCTTTTTCATATATTTAATGGCAGTGTGGTGTAGATATTTACATGCGTCATTCTCTTCAGTATTGGCTCGAGAGAGCGCCAAAATTACAGTTCCTGAGGAAAGACGAAAATGTATTATTTACTGATAAAATAAGAGGCCTACAAAATTTTGTAATCTCCCCATCATTTCAGCAAGATCTCTTAGCAGCATAAAATGATTTTACCCTCTACATTTCAAGCTCTACATGCAGCAGCTATACCAAGATGCTATGGCTATTGTTCGAAAGCATAACAAACCTGACATAGTTTTAACTTTCACCTACAATCCACAATGACCTGAAATAGCTATTGCTTTACTCCCACATAAAAAGCCCACTGATTGTCCTGACATTGTTACTTGCGTTTTCGCGTTGAAGCTCAAAACCTGAAGGTGGGTAAGTTCAAGAAAAAGTATTTGGCATAAAAAAAAACATTCAGAGGGTATATAAATCTTTATTATGGAAGCAAATAACTTTCAAAATGTCTGATATTCTTCATTGAAAATCAGATAAATGTTTATTTGAACGTCTAATGAACTTAGTTCGCAGCACTTGCTGCACAAGCCACTAGTATTATAGAATGCTATCTAAGAGCGAGGAAGTACATTGTGTGACTATGTGGTACAACAGTGATGAAATAATAAAATAATCTCTCAGACAGTGAACAAAGTTATTGCACCATGTTCATTACAGACAATTCAACACTGGGAATGATGAAGGAGAAAGGGAATAATACAACACTGATAATCTACATTGATCCTGAATTCCACAATATAATGACATTAATATTGCTTCATAATATGTATAAATGTTGAATATATGCATTTAGTGGCATTTTTAATGTATTGCCGTACAATAAATGTAATGTCTGCACATGATAATTATATTCATTTTTTTCTACTTAAGAATTGATCAAGTCTTCACATTCTAATTTCAAACTGCAGAAAAGCTATAAATAATATGGATTTTTAATATGTTTGATATTAACCTAAATGCCATTAAATATGCATTGTGTAATATTCATGACTATGAAACATTAGAGATGATATAAAACAGTTTTTTGTGAATTCCCAAAACTTTCAATAAAATGACTTGGTCACTTCTTGACCTCATCATCATCATCATCATCATCATCATCATTATTATTTATGTTCATTTTTTTCTACTTATGAACTGATCAAGTCTTCACTTTCTAATTTCAAACTGCAGAAAAGCTATAAATAATATGGATTTTAACATGTTTGATATTAACCTAAATGCCATTAAATATGCAGTTTGTAATATTCATGACTATGAAACATTAGAGATGATATAAAACAGTTTTTTGTGAATTCCCAAAACTTTTAATAAAATGACTTGGTCACTTCTTGACCTCATCATCATCATCATCATCATCATCATCATCATCATCATCATCATCATCATCATCATTATTATTTATGTTCATTTTTTTCTACTTATGAACTGATCAAGTCTTCACTTTCTAATTTCAAACTGCAGAAAAGCTATAAATAATATGGATTTTAACATGTTTGATATTAACCTAAATGCCATTAAATATGCAGTTTGTAATATTCATGACTATGAAACATTAGAGATGATATAAAACAGTTTTTTGTGAATTCCCAAAACTTTTAATAAAATGACTTGGTCACTTCTTGACCTCATCATCATCATCATCATCATCATCATCATCATCATCATCATCATTATTATTATTTATGTTCATTTTTTTCTACTTATGAACTGATCAAGTCTTCACTTTCTAATTTCAAACTGCAGAAAAGCTATAAATAATATGGATTTTAACATGTTTGATATTAACCTAAATGCCATTAAATATGCAGTTTGTAATATTCATGACTATGAAACATTAGAGATGATATAAAACAGTTTTTTGTGAATTCACAAAACTTTTAATAAAATGACTTGGTCACTTCTTGACCTCATCATCATCATCATCATCATCATCATCATCATCATCATCATCATCATCATCATTATTATTTATGTTCATTTTTTTCTACTTATGAACTGATCAAGTCTTCACTTTCTAATTTCAAACTGCAGAAAAGCTATAAATAATATGGATTTTAACATGTTTGATATTAACCTAAATGCCATTAAATATGCAGTTTGTAATATTCATGACTATGAAACATTAGAGATGATATAAAACAGTTTTTTGTGAATTCCCAAAACTTTTAATAAAATGACTTGGTCACTTCTTGACCTCATCATCATCATCATCATCATCATCATCATCATCATCATCATCATCATCATCATCATCATTATTATTTATGTTCATTTTTTTCTACTTATGAACTGATCAAGTCTTCACTTTCTAATTTCAAACTGCAGAAAAGCTATAAATAATATGGATTTTAACATGTTTGATATTAACCTAAATGCCATTAAATATGCAGTTTGTAATATTCATGACTATGAAACATTAGAGATGATATAAAACAGTTTTTTGTGAATTCCCAAAACTTTTAATAAAATGACTTGGTCACTTCTTGACCTCATCATCATCATCATCATCATCATCATCATCATCATCATCATCATCATCATCATCAGTATTTATGTTCATTTTTTTCTACTTATGAACTGATCAAGTCTTCACTTTCTAATTTCAAACTGCAGAAAAGCTATAAATAATATGGATTTTAACATGTTTGATATTAACCTAAATGCCATTAAATATGCAGTTTGTAATATTCATGACTATGAAACATTAGAGATGATATAAAACAGTTTTTTGTGAATTCCCAAAACTTTTAATAAAATGACTTGGTCACTTCTTGACCTCATCATCATCATCATCATCATCATCATCATCATCATCATCATCATCATCATTATTATTATTTATGTTCATTTTTTTCTACTTATGAACTGATCAAGTCTTCACTTTCTAATTTCAAACTGCAGAAAAGCTATAAATAATATGGATTTTAACATGTTTGATATTAACCTAAATGCCATTAAATATGCAGTTTGTAATATTCATGACTATGAAACATTAGAGATGATATAAAACAGTTTTTTGTGAATTCCCAAAACTTTTAATAAAATGACTTGGTCACTTCTTGACCTCATCATCATCATCATCATCATCATCATCATCATCATCATCATCATCATTATTATTATTTATGTTCATTTTTTTCTACTTATGAACTGATCAAGTCTTCACTTTCTAATTTCAAACTGCAGAAAAGCTATAAATAATATGGATTTTAACATGTTTGATATTAACCTAAATGCCATTAAATATGCAGTTTGTAATATTCATGACTATGAAACATTAGAGATGATATAAAACAGTTTTTTGTGAATTCCCAAAACTTTTAATAAAATGACTTGGTCACTTCTTGACCTCATCATCATCATCATCATCATCATCATCATCATCATCATCATCATCATCATCATTATTATTTATGTTCATTTTTTTCTACTTATGAACTGATCAAGTCTTCACTTTCTAATTTCAAACTGCAGAAAAGCTATAAATAATATGGATTTTAACATGTTTGATATTAACCTAAATGCCATTAAATATGCAGTTTGTAATATTCATGACTATGAAACATTAGAGATGATATAAAACAGTTTTTTGTGAATTCCCAAAACTTTTAATAAAATGACTTGGTCACTTCTTGACCTCATCATCATCATCATCATCATCATCATCATCATCATCATTATTATTATTTATGTTCATTTTTTTCTACTTATGAACTGATCAAGTCTTCACTTTCTAATTTCAAACTGCAGAAAAGCTATAAATAATATGGATTTTAACATGTTTGATATTAACCTAAATGCCATTAAATATGCAGTTTGTAATATTCATGACTATGAAACATTAGAGATGATATAAAACAGTTTTTTTGTGAATTCCCAAAACTATGAATAAAATGACTTGGTCACTTCTTGACTTCACCCATTCAATTAAAATGAACACGATTTATTATCATCATCATCATCATCATCATCATCATCATCATTATTATTATTATTATTATTATTATTTATGTTCATTTTTTTCTACTTATGAACTGATCAAGTCTTCACTTTCTAATTTCAAACTGCAGAAAAGCTATAAATAATATGGATTTTTAACATGTTTGATATGAACCTAAATGCCATTAAATATGTATTGTGTAATATTCATGACTATGAAGCATTAGAGATGATATAAAACAGTTTTTTGTAAATTCCCAAAACTTTGAATAAAATGATTGGTCACTTCTTGACTTCACTCATTCAATTAAAATGAACACGATTTATCATCATTATCATCATTATTATTATTATTATTATTATTATTATTATTATTATTATTATTATTATCATCATCATCATCATCATCGTCATCATCATAACTTTCATTACTGATACTGTTGTTTTATGAGAATTTGATACTTGGCAGAAGAGAATGAAACCATCCCATCTTTGGGAAAATAATAAAGTTCACACTAAGCGAGTTAACATTGTCTACTTCTTCTTCTTCTTCTTGCTTCGTCATCATCATCATCATCATCATCATCTTCATCATCATAGTCCACTCCTGTGGAGTAATGGTCAGCGCATCTGGCCACGAAACCAGGTGGCCCGGGTTCGAATCCCGGTCGGGGAAAGTTACCTGGTTGAGGTTTTTTCCGGGGTTTTCCCTCAACCCAATACGAGCAAATGCTGGGTAACTTTCGGTGCTGGACCCCGGACTCATTTCACCGGCATTATCACCTTCATTTCATTCAGATGCTAAATAACCTAGATGTTAACACAGCGTCGTAAAATAACCCAATAAAATAAAAAAAAATCATCATCATGTTTCAGCATGACTTTATATGTTTACCTTTTGAGATTTCATTCGTTTTGGTTTTTAAGTTCACACTTACTTCATTATGTTAAAAGCAGGTTGTCTACTTTTTATGGGCTTCTTATGCAGGAAAATGTTTCATTCTAGAACAATTATGTCATTCTCTTTTCTGATAAAAAGAGAAATGTGCTGGGACAAGTATCTGTCACAAATAAAAAAAAATATCTTTCACTCAAAGTGTTATTAATTCTTCGATTAATAAATTAAAAGAGATGAAATTAGAGCTAACTGTTTGTGTTTCAGTTTGAAGGGTGCTACAAAGCCTATTCGAGGCTGGAGAACCTGAAGACGCACCTCAGATCTCACACAGGAGAAAAACCCTACATGTGTGAGTATCCTGGATGCAGCAAAGCCTTCAGCAATGCGTCCGACCGTGCCAAACACCAGAACCGCACGCACTCCAACGAGGTAATTCGATTCAGACTACTTTTTCACTCTTATGCGTAATTTTTAGTGCATACACAAACTTCTACGTTTCATTCATTTTATACAGTCTCAGCAAAAGATATAAGCATATCAATTCAAAAGTGATTCTGACTGCTGTCCTTATATTCACTGCCAATTATCAGTTTTTAATATTTCACATGAAACCACAAAGAAGATCCAGTTCTTTGATGTATAAACCAGATTGTACCTCAACCTATTTGCTGGAAGATCTTCCCCTTCCCCTCTTCAATTGTAACATGCAAAAAAAACTTTTCTCTCAAAAACTGTTTGGTTTGGAGCTCTGAAATTTGGTATGTTTGTAGACATACTGAACTGTTTTCATTCTATCACGACTTAAAAAGTTACAAAAAATCACTGCTCAAAATTTAGAGTTGTAAATTTATGTACTATTATATCTGCAGTGCTCGGGAAAAGTGACATAAGTCAGTTTCCACAAACCTTTTTTGATAATTTATTGACAACTTACACTGGTTTATGTCGATTTGATTTTTTTCTGTATGAATTATTGTAATGGGAGAAATACTTATGTATTTTTTTTCCAAGCTAGCAGATGTTCCGTAAGTTGTCAATAAATTATCAAAGAAGGTTTGTGGAAACTGACTTGTTCATCAGTTGTTTAATTTTATTCAGAAAAAGGCTCTTGGATATACTCTAACGATACTAAAGTTATCTAAAAAAAACTTCCGTTTTCTTCCTCTCGCAACTGTACTAACAAATACGTTTCGACTACTTCTGTCTAAATGTCTGCCCAGGAGCAGGGGAGTGATTTGAAGATCATTCATCTGCTACTTTTGACATCGCTGTTCCAGAAGAAAATATTTATTTCATATTTTAGTTATCCTTTCTTAGGTTCGATAAGATTAATTTACCAATACCGCATGTAGTCTAATGGTAAACAACGTTGAAATATTTCAAACAAGTAAAAACAGGGAGGGAAGGTTGAAACCCAGGAATCTGAGCCACATTGGTAACAGCTGTTTCATGTGTCTTAAAACTTCTTTCAATCTAACCTGTATCTCATTTTTGTGCCTCTTCTGTTTCCAAGCTGTAAGTGGGATGATGTCCCCTGAGGTGAGTTCTGATGTCTCTTATTCACCTTAGGAAGTATATCTTCTGTTCAACTTAGAAACAGATGTTATATAGCTAGCTTACAGAAACTTCACAACGTAAGATAACCTCGTTTCATTTAAAGGAAAGAAGCAAATTGTATTTTATTAATGTTAAGTTGAATTTCTTTTCTTGTTGGTAAATATTAAAAACAAACAGTAAATTAATAAAGACGGTGTTTCCAAGGTTGGATATACTGTCGTCTCAGGTGAAAGGAGGAGTTGGAAAAGGCTTACTGCTTTTTGGATTAATTATAGACGATTTATTGTATTGTATTGTATTGTATTGTATTGTATTTATTAACATTCCATGGTATTCATACATTGTTTACAGCTAGAATATGGAACAAGTCAAAAACTTAATACTATTATAAAATCTTAATTTATAGTCACAGTCTAGATGAAATATATATAGACGAGATTTACAACTATAGTCTACTAGTACAACACAAAGTTTTAGTATCAATTTCATGAAGTGTTACTGAATGTCATGAATTCACCTACAGACTAGAAGGCTTGAGAAATTAGGTACTTCTTTAATTTGGCCTTAAATAATTTTATGTTTTGAGTTTCATTTTTTATATCGATAGGGAGGCTATTAAAATTTTTTACTGCCATATAACACACTCCTTTTTGATAGCACGATAGACTTGCCGATGGAGTATGAAAGTCATTTTTTTTATGTATATTTATGCTATGAACTGTTGAATTAGTTACAAAGTTTTCACGATTACATACGAGGAAGATTATTAATGAAAAGATACACTGACAAACCATGGGCATTATTTGTAGTTTTTTTAAAATAGCCCTACATGATTCCCTAGATTTGGCACCTACTATTATTCTAATTACTCTTTTTTGTAATAGAAAAATATTGTTACTATCTGTGGAATTTCTCCAGAACATTATTCCAAAACTCATTACCGAGTGGAAGTATGCAAAGTATATTGTTTTTAAGGTATTGATATTTACTATCTTTTGCATAGATCTAATAGCAAAACAAACTGAATTTAGTTTGGGGGTAATTTCTGTAACATGATTTTTCCAATTTAACACATTATCGATTTTTAAGCCAAGAAATTTGGTTGTTGTTGTTTCTAATAGGGATCTATTATTAATTATTGCGCTAGAAATTTGCGACGTTGAATTTGGACAGGATTTAAATTGAATTATGTTAGTTTTGTTACAATTTAATACTAATTTATTGACTGAGAACCAGTCACATATTTTAAAGAGAATTTTCTCTGCTACTTGCTACTTAGCTATTTCTAATGTCCTTCCATTTTCATATGAAGACAAACGCAAGTACATAAAGGGAGGACCAAACAAATGAGTTTATACTTATAACTTGCACAATTAGTAGGATTCCTTTTCGTCTCCCATTTTTAATTGAATATCAAGACATAAAATCCACTGCTATGGAGTAATGGTCAGCACGTCTGGATATGAAACGAGCGGGTCCAGGTTCAAATCCTGGTTGGGGTTTTTTCCGGGGTTTTCCCTCAACCAATTGAACCAGAATTGCTGGGTAATTTTCGGCATTGAACCTCGAACTCATTTCCCCATCATTAATTCATACATCGTCATCATCATCATCATCATCCATACAATAGCCTGGATTATATTCATGGTGTGGCATGTTGTACTTGTACAAAAGCACAGCTGTTCGGTTACTCAATCATTCATAAGAATAGGAGTGGTAAGCACAATAAACCTGAGGCTGCAGTGTAAGCCTTCGGGTCCCTCCCCCATAGAAAAAAAGACATAAAAGGTTCAGTAGTATTTCTTTTTGTCTCTCATTTGACCTGTAATATATTCATTAATTTATAATTTCCTGCCCAAGGTCAGGTCCTTCAGTGTATCCTTCAGTAGGCAGTTTCTTCTTAGCCAGTGACCCAGCCAATTTATTTTTCTCTTCCTGATCAGTTTCAGCATCATTCTTTCTTCATCCACTTTTTCTAGCACAGCTTCATTTCTTATTTTGTCCGTCCATTTCCATCATCATTAATTCATATATCGTCATCATCATCATCTTTCAATTCTTCTCCATATCCACATTTCAAATGCTTCTAGTCATTTCTCTTCACTTTATCCTAGTGTCCATGTTTCTGCTCCATAAAATGTCACACTCCACACAAAACACTTCACTAGTCTCTTCCTTAGTTTCTTTTTTTCCAGAGGCTCGCAGAAGATGCTCCTTTTTCTATTAAAAGCTTCCTTTGCCATTGCTATTCTCCTTTTGACTTCTTGGCAGCAGCTCCTTGTAGATTATAGTACATTTGAAGTTGTCCACTTGTTTGACTGCCTCATTTTTAATTTGCACGTTTATCTTATTTTTCTTCCTATGACTATGGTCTTCGTCTTATTTGCATTTATCTTCATCCCATACTGTTCACAGCTATCATTTAGCTCCAGTAGCATATCCCTTAGTATCATCTCCTCTTCTGCTAACAACGCCATAAAATCAGCAAATCTTATGCACTTTATTCTTCTTCCTCCTACTATCACCTCTCCTATGTTTGAAAACAGTTCTTCACTAAGCTCTCCAAGTAGATGTTGAACAGGGTAAGTGATAAAGGACATCCTTGTAGTACCCCTCTTCTATTCCACTTCCCTGTAACATTTCTTCCGCTCTCCTCACTTTGAGTCGGTTTTTCATATAAAGATTACTTGATGGCTGACCTCCTCTCTTTCCAATTCATACCAATTTTCTTCAGGATTCTCATCAGTTTGTTCCAATCTATTCTGTCAAAATCCTTTCCCAGGTCCACGAACGAACGGGTCAGTTACTGTACTCCAACCACGAGAAAGTCTTTGGGGAATGAGACGAAGCGGGGTAATGCCGTGAATGAATGTTGATGTCATAAGACGTCATAAGGTCACACACGTGGGTACTCTTATCTCTATTAGCTAGCTCTCACAGCACAAACCATAACATTGATACAGACATATTGATACTACCCTAGTTACAAAATTAGATCACAGTTAATCTCCTGGTCTTTTAATCTCTCCATATAGGAAATAACATATGCAGGAGAGCGCATGGTTTTTAAACTGACGTTATAACGGTAATATTATCTATCTACTTCGTTCCAATAGATGACGCAATAGTAAGCATATTCCTTTCACGGTTGATCTCCTGGTTGGAGAACAGTAAGTGGATTTAGTTAGTCATTTGTAACTGTAGGATTCCTTTTGGTATCCTTTTCCACCTGATGATGAAGATATATAGTAAAGAGAATCAATCAAATTAATGTAGTGAGATGTAGTGAGTGCAATGGGTAGGATTTCTTGTTCATTTCTTAACCTGAAGAAGAAAGTACATCTAACCTTGGAAATGTTACAGCTCGTCCAAGTCAAGTCTGCAAGTGGGGATATCAGGATGGAATGTAGAGGCAAAATACAGTTGCCACATAGGCCACTTGACGCTCAGATTTCAACATGTGCACATCGTTTAAAATACACTACGGAGCGCACGCATTTGTTGTCCTTGTCTTCAGATAAAGGCAACAGTTACGCTGTCTCCCAGCCTCCCCCCTCATGCAACTTTCTCTCCTACGCCCACGCTTGCCAATCAGAACGCCAAACCTCACTGTCAAGCAGAAGTAGAAGTACAGTCTATTTCAAAGCGTCTTAAATTGTTACCGCTCTATGAACTGAAGCACAGTAGGAAAACTTTGCTGTCATATGAGACTGTACTGGTCTCCTCTCGTTACCGCCTCCTTTCACTACAGAACTGCCTCCAACTTCCCCTCTCTGCTCGCAGACTTAACTTGGTCGAGCTGTATGTGTTCTGATATTTCTTAGAAGAATCTGAACGTCTTTAAATTAAAAGTTAACAAATGTAATGTAATTTTTAGAATTGTATCTCATCCTGACTTAAAAAGAAATTCACCCTTTTATCTGTAACAGCAGTGTGAAGGACATGTCAGTTCTGAGATGAATTTTTAAACAGCTTTGTGTCTCGAGAATGATATAATTGAATACTCTAAAATATGTGCCTCGCAGAAACCGTACGTGTGTAAGGCCCCGGGCTGCACCAAGAGGTACACAGACCCCAGTTCGCTGCGGAAGCATGTGAAGACAGTGCACGGCGCCGAGTTCTATGCCAACAAGAAGCACAAGGGAGCTGGCGACGGCGCCGAGGATGGCTCTGGAGGGGCGGGAGGCCTGCTGGACAGCAGCCCGCACAGCGAGGAGATGATGAGCGGCAAGACGGCCAGCCTGTCCAGCCCTAGCGTCAAGTCAGAGGTGAGTAGGGCGACCAACTTCTGATCACAAAAATATGGGAGACTTGGTCATTACAAATTATAGTGCAGTTTTTTTAGGTATGAAGACAGAATTCATTGATGGAATGATTTATATTAAATTTGATTGGTACCTACAAAACTATCGATACAGTGAAACCTGTTCAAATCGGAACGTGAATAATCCGGAATCCTGTCTATTTCGAAACAATTTATTGGTCCTGACGAAATTCGTATGTATTATGTATAATTTGTCTTGAATAAAACGGAAACTGTCCAACTGTTCAAAACGGAAATAATATTTTGGACACACTATTTTAATGTAAACTATATTTTGAAACAGTGTGTAATTTCAAGAATGTACGAAATATGTAGGTCACCAAGATAAAAACAAGTTTTCTTTGCAAAGTTTTAGAAGGTGCGAGGGTTTGCTGGCCTGGCAGTCCTAAATTTTATTACCCAGTTGACTAGGCAGACGAGTGAGTCCCTTCAAAGCACACTGGTATAATGTCGTAGCTGGGCAGAACGCGTAAAAATGTGGCATTATTGTTAAATGATGAAGTAAAAGTTGTCGACTTAAAGGAAAATGAGAAACTAAATGTATGGGAATAATGTTGAAGTTCATTTGTGGAAAATTCATGTGTAACACTTTGAAAAATAAAGATCATCTCATGAATGAGTGACTTGCGGTCAATAATGGTGACATAAAAAGAAAACAGAAAACAACCGGTTATGTGGAAATAAATGAATTGTTATGAGAATGAGTTCTTCATGCCCTTTCAAAGATCGTGCAAATTTCTGGACCTATTCTGCAAACCAAACCCTTGAACTGTAAAAAAAAAAATAGATGAGCCAGAATTCAAGGCTTCTAATGGATGGCTCCTAAACCAATTAAATAATGTTCAGTGATATACAGTACACTATTATAGTATAGTGTTAGATATTAAATTTAGTGTGATTTAATAGTGTTTAATAAGTGAGTTACGATAACACTTATACAGAAACTGAGATTCACCACTGGAATAAGCGACAGAAAGCTGATTTAATGTCAGTAGTATTAAACGGAATATTTTGTACTTCTTGCAGTTTGCAGCATGCCATTTTGTTTTTCATTTACACAAATGATAAAATATTCCATTTTAACTTCACACCTGGATAATACGGAAACCTGTTCACAACAGAAAAAAAAATGAGACCACGTCATTTCCGTCTTGAACAGGTTTTACTGTATTAGTGTCAGTTTATATCTAAATAGTCTACTCTTTGCTGATGATTTAGCCCTAATTGCATGTAATGATGATGAGCTTCAATATTCATTGCATAATCTCAATTGATCAGCGAAAAATATAACATGGAAATCAATATTGAAAAAACAAAAGTCATAGCATTTCACAGATGTATTGTTCTAAATATAATTTCATAAGTTGTTAGTTTTTGCCCATGTCCATATCATTCGGAACATTTCATAATTTATGTTTTGCTTTACAATGCTTAACTCGATTTTCCTGCTTCTTCTCAAACCTAAACAACCAATTCTTGTTTGCAGGAGGCCAGTTCGCCTGCCCAGCAGGGAAGTCCTTTGAGTGTGACTCAGCATGGCAACAATGGTTTAGATGAGCCAATCAGCGACTCAAATGTGAGCACTACCAACCATGCGTTAGCAGCAGTGGAGGCAGCGGAAGAATGGGTGGACGAGGCTGAAGAACTTGAGGTATGTACAATCGCCAGAAGTTTGTCATTGCCTTACTGAGACGGCAACTTTTTCCAAAAATATGTTGTGCTGGTTGCAGTATCATTAAACACTGTGAATTGATTGTATTGTAAAAGCAGTATTGATTGCGATACCTTGTCTTAAATTTTTCTCAGTCTTTGCGAAGCTAGAATAGAAATAAGGGCATGATGATGATGATGATGATGATGATGATGATGATGATGATGATGTAGTTTCCATGGATTTAATCCACTTCTTGATCTGTTCCAGTCTCACTTTTTCAAAAATCATTCCACAGATCTTCCGTGTCTTCTTTCTTTTGGTTCATAGCTTTTTGAAATCTTTGGTAGTGTGTTTTCTGTCATTTTGCCAACATGTTGAAACCATTTTGTTTCATATAGTTTCAATGTTTCGTAATACTGGAACTATTTTCGGTTCTTAATCTTGTGCATTCTCTGTATTAGTTTTATGATTCATCCAAGAGTAACCCGCTGTTTTTCTCATGCATTTCATAACCCCCAAACTTAGCTCAGCATGCTTTGCAATTAGGTCGTTACAACAATTTCTAAACAGCAGTATCTTAAAGACAATATATTTTGCCTATTTTCATTTCATTATGTCCTACAGAATAATATTTTGGGGAAATTCTGCAGATAGTAAAAATATATCCTTATTACAAGAAAGAGCCATTAGAATAATAGTTGGAGCAAAGGCTAGAGAATCATGTAGATTATTATTTTAAAAAATTAGAGATTCTATCCTTAACAAATCAATACATATACTCTATAATAAATTTCCTCTTATGTAACAAAGAAAATTTTCCAACTAACTCAGCCATACATAGTATAAATACCCGCAAAAAGAATGATTTTCATACGCCATCATCAAATTTATCATGCTATCAAAGGGGAGTACATTACATGGCGATAAAAATGTTCAATAGTCTTCCTGAAGACATTAAGAATCATAGCCAAAACCCTGCATTATTTAAGGTAAAACTAAAAAATTACTTAATATCTCACACTTTCTATTCTGTAGGTGAATTCTTGACATTTCACAGTACTGTGTAAATATTTTAATACTATTAAATGGTAAACATATTACGTTGTATAAAATATTATTGTTATTAAGGTATTAATTCTGTACATATTACATATTTGCATTTTATATGTATTGCATTCATATTTAAATGTAAGAATTGGACATGTTCTTTATTCTATGCTATAAAGCAAATGTAAGAATATTATGGAATGAATAAATCTATCTATCTGTCTGTCTGTCTGTCTGTCTGTCTGTCTGTCTGTCTGTCTGTCTGTCTGTCTGTCTGTCTGTCTGTCTGTCTGTCTGTCTGTCTATCTATCTATCTATCTATCTATCTATCTATCTATCTATCTATCTATCTATCTATCTATCTATCTATCTATTCTTGATGCAGCTACTTCTTTGATTATCCAGTTTTCACTGCCACATAAGAGGCCCACACCTGTGGAGTAACGGTTAGAATGTCTAGTCACGAAACCAGGTGGTCCGGGCTCGATTCCCAGTCGGGGCAAGTTACCTGGTTGAGGTTTCTTCTGAGGTTTTACCTCAACTCAATATGAGGAAATGCTGGGTAACTTTCGGTGCTGGACTCCGGACTCATTTCACTGGCATTATCACCTTCATCCCATTCAGACACTAAATAACCTAAGATGTTGATAAAGCGTCGTAAAATAACCGACTTAAAAAAACTGCCACATAAGAGTGAGGAGTGCTAGTGTATGGCATAATTTTAATCTAGTTTTCTTTAATGTTTTCTATGGTTTGAACATTTTGCTTATTATACTTGTTATTTTTTCAAATAATTGTTCAATTTATGGCTAATAAATTTTTCTTTCTCATATTATGAAACGAAATTTCCTAACTGGTTGGAAGTATACACTTTTTCTATTGTTTGGTTCATTCATTCATTTATACTTTTCTGCCCAAGGTCAGGTCTTTCACTGCAAAGCCAGCATCTCCAATCTTCCCTATTTTCTGCCTTCCCCTTAGTTTCAGCATACAGTGCATACATCTTAATGTTATGTATCATCAGATATCTTCTTCTGCCCGACCTTTTCTTCCATTCACCATCACTTGCAATGCCTCTTTCAGTAGGCAATTTCTGCTTAGTTAGTGATCAATCTAATTTCTTTTTCTCTTTCTGAACAATTTCAGCATTATCCTTTCTTTCTAGCGCAGCTTCATTTATAATTTTGTTTTTCATTTTCCTCCATATCCACATTTCAAATGTTTCTAGTCGTTTCTCTTCACTTCGTTGAAATATCCATGTTCCTACCCCATACAATTCCACTATCCACACAAAGCACTTCACTAGTCTCTTCCTTAGGTTTTTTTTTTTTCAGAGGTCCGCAGAATATGATTCTTTTTCTATTAAAAGCTTCCTTTGCCATTGCTACTTCTTTTGACTTGCTGGCAGCAGCTCATGTTACTTAATACACTCCAAGTATTTGAAGCTGTCCACTTGTTCTACTGCCTCAGTTTGAATTTCTTTATTTTTCTTCTGATAACCATGGTCTTCGTCTTGTTTACATTTATTTTCATGTAAACATATAGCTATTCTTTTGGTGGGTGTCTGGTCTTCTCAACGTTCAATGTTAATGCTTTTAATATTGGTATGGGTGTTTCAGATTTTGTATCTGGTTTTCCTAACTCTAATTGAATGTGAATTGATTGAGAAATTAATGGGTTTCCTCTAGTCAAAATGTTTTCCTTTGATTTAAGGAAATTATTCTTTGATTTTATCTCTGTGACTTAAAAGAAAATGTTGAACCATCAGAAAATAATGTCCGTATAAACAAATTATAAATGATGTTATTTATTTTTTGTGCCAGCTGCCAGAGCTTCACGTGAGGGCTGTAGTGGGTGGAGGGGCAGACCCCATTGGACCGCCAGCGGACCATACTGCACATCGCATGAGGCGGCTGCAAGCTAAACTACCTCCACTACCAAATATTGCAGGTAACGTTCTATGTGGTATACAAAGTGCAAGCACAGTCACAGGTGATGTGTTCTATCGCTTCACTAATCCTCTTTTGCTGTAACCTACCTTGCCTTCCTTTTTCTTCTCTTTCTGCCTACCCTTTTTCTCTGCTGCTCTGCTTTCCTTTTCTTTCTCCTCTACTTCACTGAGTGAGTTCATAAGTATGTTATATGTTGGGTAGTGGTAAGCAATAAGGAACACACCATAGCAATGAAATGATAAATAAAAGATCCAGATGATCAGATGGTGCTTGCTCAGGATTTGGAGGATATAGATTGAATAAATGAATGAATGAATGAAGCCACTGTGTCCCATGAAGGGCTAGGGCCTCCTACAGGAGGGGAAGCTCGGTTGGTGTGGTTCACATGATGAGCTATTTCACGTGAACAATATTTACATTCACATTCACTATGTGAGATACACTAGAGTTTGTCAAATTCTAGTTCTATATGAGTTTGTTCACTATCTGTCTCCACTCGTTACTGTTGTGGGCGATGGTTGACCAGTTCCCTCCCAGCTGCTGCTTGAATGTATCTGCCCATCTTCTTCTTGGCCTGCCTTGTGTTCTCCTTCCTATGTACGGGTCCTACATGTTGGTTTCCCGCGCCCATCTGCCTTGTTGCTGCTTTGCTACATGACCACCCCACTTCCACTTTGTTATCAGGGCTTTTTGTGTGATGTTCTCAGAAGCTGTAATTTTCTGCAGTAGATATAGAGTACATGATGAAAATATTGGATAAAGAATATTGCAAATGGGGCTTGACACTAAATTAGGATGAAACAGAATATAATATGTGCATAGGAGGTGGTAATGAAGATTTAAATTTGGACGGAAATGTAAAAACAAGTGCTTGTACTGAATTTACATATTTAAGAGCTAAATTTAGTAACACAGGAACTTGTGATAATATGAAAAATACAAGAGTAAATAATACTATAAAAATGATAGGTACATTAAATTCCATCTTATGGCAAAAAATATCAGAATGAAAAATAAAATTAGAATCTATGGTACAATGATACCGGTACCCACTCTGTGGGTGTGAAGCCTGACGAATTAGTGGGGGGGGGGGGAATATTATCAACAGAAATGGACTTTCTCCGAAGGTCAGCTACGAAATCAAGATTAGAAATGAAGCAATTAGATGCCTAGTATATAAAGAGAAGATATAAAGATGGAAGATATATAGAAAAAACAGCTATGGGCAGGTTCAGAAAATGAATGAAGAAAGACTACCTAAAAGAATGTTAAAATGGAACCCACCAGGTAGAAGAAAGAGATGACATCAGCAGGACACCTGGATACAAGGAATCATGAGTGCTATGTCAAAACGAGGTCTTAGAGATGGAGATTGGACAGACAGAAGAAGATGCCAACTAGGAATCGAAGGCGACATTATTCTGCTGTAAAACCGAATACGTTTATCTTCAGTTTCTAAATGGATATATTCCCCGTACATTTTAAGGAGAGTTGGTTATTAAGAAATTTGTAAAATTATAATTACATTTTATTTTGTCATAATTTAGGTTATAGGCTAATCGACAACTACAATTTTTTTTCTTATTAAATCCTCTTTCTGCTCTTTAAATAAGTACCGTACTAGAAGTTCTGATACATTGGTTTGCTTCTTTGAAAAATAATTAATAGCATAAGTAAGTTTTTTTATTAATAATTACATACAGTATTTGCACACACATTGGTACCCAAGTAGAATTTTCTCTTTTCCTACATCTCATGGTTCAAATAAATTTTAATCACACAGACTTAGAAGTAGTAGAAGATTCTCTTGCCATAAATAACAGGGTTCCTTTAAATATTATGGTGTTGATGCATATTTTAATTCTAATAATTTAAAAAATTATTTTTACTCATACAATGAAATGTAGGTCAGAATAATTTCAATATATTGTTTCAGTAAATCTAATAGGGTTGCACTATTACACATCTAAAGTCTGTGTGATGTATCTTGTCTCACTGTGAAAAGAGAGAGAAAGTAGATATGTCTTACTTCGTCTGTGTTGTTATGATAATGGGGGAGTGGAGCGATGCCGTCCATCCATTCAGTGTCTGAAGGGGCTAGTTGCTACATTCTGTAGCGCAAAATAAAATTACAAAATATCTCTCTACATACTGTGTAGTTCCGTCACTGAGCTTGTCTTTCAAGAAACTGACTTCCGGCAGCCTGTACAATAACAAGGTTTTTAAAGGAATCCTGAAAATTTACAACCCTCCTATAATCTCCACCCTCATTTGAAGAGACCTGGTTTTATTGCTACTGAGACAAGATAAACCTTATCAGGTATAGTAAGATAGCTTGAGAATTTCATAAATCTAACCTACGAACTAGGAAAATTTAGTTTTTGCAAAACAGCATTTTAAATTAAATGTGATTATTGATCATTATGACGCCACAATTTGAATAAGTGCACTTATTGAATAAAATATTATTGGAATATTATATTAAATTGCATACAAAATTGTTCAGAAAAGAATGCTCTTTAATGTAAGTAAATACAAAAATTACCATTTTTTTTACATATTAACGATGAGTACCCTTAAGGATTATTTGTGTTTAACATTGTGTTTGTTGTGCATTTAGGTGGAAGGCGAGGGATTCATCTTGGCGACCTGCATAAGCATTTCACTGATCTCAAAATGGAGGGCTCGAAGATCTCAGGCACTGTGACACAGACGCAGTTGATAGAGCTGCAGATTCCACTGGGCCCTGGCCAGAAGCAGCTGCAGCAACAGGCCAACCTACGCCGTGACAGTAACTCCACTGTCAGCACCTACTACGGCAGCATGCGGTCGGGAGACCTGGGCTCCAGCCGCAGAAGTAGCCAGGCCTCACAGGTACCTCAGATACTGATGTAAACAGAGTGGAGGGGAAATCGTCTTCTGTATATCAATACACATTGAGTATGGCACTCATATTATAAGCAAAGGGGAAGCAAAATCCACAGTATTTCACATAAATTATGTGCTAACTTAAGCAACAGAAAGGTAAAATTAATTTTGTAGTAAACATAGAGAAGGGAAAGTGGTCTTTTATGCATCATCTTACATAAGTTTGGTTCTTATCTAAACAAAGAGAAGGGAAAGTGATCTTTTATACATCATCTTGTATATGTTTGGTCCTGATGTACTGGTACACAAAGGGAATGGGAGATTACCTTCTCTACATCATCTTATGATCATTGTATGATTTTCATACAATCATCATCTTAACATAACTTTGGCCCTGATGTACACAAAGTGTAGAGGAGGTTATTTTCTCTTACATAAGTTGGTCCTGATATAAACAAGAGGATAGGAAGTGATCTTCAATAAACCATCTTACATAAGTTTGGTCCTGATATACTGGTACACAAAGGGAATGGGAGATTACCTTCTCTACATCATCTTATGATCATTGTATGATTTTCATACAATCATCATCTTAACATAACTTTGGCCCTGATGTACACAAAGTGTAGAGGAGGTTATTTTCTCTTACATAAGTTGGTCCTGATATAAACAAGAGGATAGGAAGTGATCTTCAATAAACCATCTTACATAAGTTTGGTCCTGATATACTGGTACACAAAGGGAATGGGAGATTACCTTCTCTACATCATCTTATGATCACTGTATGATTTTCATACAATCATCATCTTAACATAACTTGGCCCTGATGTACACAAAGTGTAGAGGAGGTTATTTTCTCTTACATAAGTTGTTTCTGATATAAACAAGAGGATAGGAAGTGATCTTCAATAAACCATCTTACATAAGTTTGGTCCTGATGTACTGGTACACAAAGGGAATGGGAGATTACCTTCTCAACATCATCTTATATATGTTTGATCCTGATATAAGGAAAGAGAAGCGGGAAATGATCTTCATACAATCATCATCTTAACATAAATCTGTCCTGATATAAACAAGAGGATAGGAAGTGATCTTCAATAAACCATCTTACATAAGTTTGGTCCTGATGTACTGTACACAAAGGGAATGGGAGATTACCTTCTCTACATCATCTTATATATGTTTGATCCTGATATAAGGAAAGAGAAGGGGGAAATGATCTTCATACAATCATTATCTTAACATAAGTTGGTTCTGATATAAACAAGAGGATAGGAAGTGATCTTCAACACACCATCTTACATAAGTGTATGTATGTACGTATGTACATATGTATTTATTTATTTATTTATTTATTTATTTATTTATTTATTTATTTATTTATTTATTTATTTATTTATTTATTTATTTATTTATTTATTTATTTATTTATTTATGTATGTATGTATATATCCAATGCCTACCCACTTCACTTTACATGATTTGGGTTCCGGATATTGCGGATAGATGGCTGGACTGTGTATATCCGTGGAGAGTTATGTCGTGTATTAGGGTGAGTGTATGTGTAAGTGTAGGGAATGAGTGAGGATGATGAAGGTGAGGCAGGGAGAAGGGTAAACCACGTAAGTTTGGTCCTGGTGTACACGAAAGGAAGGGGAGATTATCTTCTCTACATTATCTTACATAAGTTGGTCCTGATGTAAACAAAGAGAAGGGAAGTCATCTTCTACATATACGTAACGTATACAAAGAGAAGCAGTGGTTAACTTCTATACATCATCTTACGTAAGTTAGTCCTGCTGTAAACAAAGAGAAGGAACAGTCATCTTCCATACATAATCTTACTTAAATTTTGTCCTGATGTAAACAAAGTGAAGGGCAAGTGATCTTCTGTACATCATCTTACATAAGTTAGTCCTGATGCAAACAAAGATAAGGGGACGTGATCTTTAATACAATATCTGACATAAATAAATATCCAGTGCTTATTTAAAAAAAAAGTTTATTTACGAATAGTTAATCATAAAATAAAATGAGATCAGGTTTCACCTTTGTTTAACGACCACTTGTGTCACTGAACTTTCTCCAGGAGAATATATGTTGTTAGCTAAACACAAATTTCATAGTGCTTTTGATATCTAGGTATCAGGCAAAGGGATTTCGAAATTGCAATATATGTAAGTGAGGCATATAATGCTATGATAATAATATGGCATCTTGTAGTGAAGAGCCTAAGGCTGTGAAGGATTGGATGTATTGATGTGTTTGTGTACTTGCAGGCTTCAGCGCTGTCTTGTGCAAGGCCAGGCAGTGGCCAGGTGGGCTCGTCGTATGACCCGATCTCGGCCGGCAGCTCGCGGAGGTCCAGTCAGCTGAGCAACACGGGCGGCATAAGTACCATGGGGCACCTCAGCAGCCACCTCCAGCGCCTGCACTCCAGGGCGCAGGACCCACTCTACTGCACATCCAACCTCGTCCTGCAGGTCAGTCAGCACCACTTACTTGTCCACATTTCCCTTCTCCTTTCCACACCCTTCTTTATTTCCTTCTTCGTATTTTCTTTCTTCTTCAACTATTTCTTCTCATGTTGAAAAGCCTACAATTGGGGACGTAGCTGTAATAAGGGCCCATAGCCCCATAGGCCCTTTTTCCGGAGAATGCATAAATCGATTCTCCGTAATTTCTTTGTTATACCCACAAAGTTTCGTTGAGAAATGTTGAACAGTAATGCTGATAAACCTGTTTATTTTAATATATTTTATATGCCCTGCACTGTTTTTTAAAATTTCAACTCTATATAACTCAGAACAGCATTTTGGAGTATGGACCCTTATTGCAGCTACGTCCTCAACTTCTTCCCCAGTCTCCATTTGCATTTTATTGCATCTTCTTCTGTCTTCTGATGTTTTTCCTCTTCTATCCCCATCCCCAGCTCGTACTTAGTCTCTCTTCTCTTCATTTTCCTTTCATCTTTCTTTCTGTCTTCTAAACTTTTTTCTTCTCACCTGATTCTTCTTTCCATTCTTTTCCATTTTCATAGTCTCCTACTTCTCTTTCTGCTACTATTACTACTGTCAATGGCACACCCAGGAATTTTTCTTCGGGGTGATCCAATAAAAGGATGTTAAGTTACATAAATACACACACACACACACACACACACACACACACACACACACACACATACAAACATACTTTTTTTTTTTACAAAACAAAGTCTAATCTTGGCTTTTTCTTTAGTTTGTTAACAACATCTTGTGGAAAAACTATGACATGAATCCTATAGATTCAAAATCTCCTATATCCACTTTCACAAATCGAAGAATTTTAACAGTAACTGGTGGCAAATAGAGGGAATTTTCAACCTAACAGTGACTTTTAACAAACCTTGCTTTAAATTTAGTGACTTTTTTAATTCAGACTTTTTAAATCATTCGAATTAATTCTTAGCAAACAATATGTGGGCATAAATCAATTGTGAACAAAATGGTCTTTAAAGGGTTATGAATCTAGAGGATTCATATCACGATGGATGCTAAATCAAAAGTGTTATGTAGATGTACGTGAATCTTTTCGGTGAAATTATAGATAATGGAATTTTATGCTATCAGTGCTTTAAAAAATCAGTAAAAGTGTTACAACTTATCACTTTGAGGGGAGGGTCGAGACCTGATGGACCCCCCCCTGTCGATGTGCCCTTGAACTGATGCAACTACTACTGCTATTGCTGTTATCACTACTATCATCATTCCATTTTGTATGGATGAAAATATAAATCGCATGGGCAGAAACAACAGGATCATGGTATCATAAATTAAAATGATGAAATTCACACTTATAGTCCCGTCACTCTAATTTCCGGCAGCCAATCGCGTTGCAGGTCGGCTACATTTAAACGTGTGCGTCTTGTGATTCGCTGATTCATTTCTTAAGGCTCGATAAATACTTATTATAATCGCCCGCCATTTTAGCTCTTTCGGTGGCGTTCGCAGAAAGCACACGAAGACGTTATTTGCTGCTCAATTATTTGCTGAATTACATTGCGTTTGATTTATTATCATAGGAGCTACGACATGATAATGTTTAACGGCGTGGCAAATAGATTCCTAGTATGGTAGCTCGGCAACGTAAGAACAAAAATGGCGAACGATACTGCCTACCTAGACTTTATAGAGCCTTCACTTTGTAAGACGTAAGCAAAGAGGCGGAGTCACACCGGAAATAACAGTGTCGGGACTATAGTAACCTCAAAACTGTCGCTCTTCTTGTAAAAGTTTTTAATTGGAAAAGCAAAAATCACACTGTGCACCGCTCCACCTTTCCATGATGACTAAATAGCATTGTATTGGCAACAGAATGTGCGTGCAGTTTATCGCGATGTTTTAATTGACGTACCTAACAGCAACTGATGACGAAATGTAATTTGCAGACACAAAACATGTCCCTGCAACAACAACGGCGTCAGCAGCTGCAACAGCAGCTGTCAGGGCCTGGCAACTGGCTGCCACAACCAGGAGCCAACAACAGCTCCAGCAACCCCGTGGACACCAGACGCATGTCGGAGCCATGCAGAGGGGGCTCTGATAGGTCAACACCCCCACCCCGTCCTCACAGCGTGGTCCTGCCGCCCATTGCACGAGCCCAGGAGCACCACCCTAACCAGGAGGTGGTACTGGATGAAGTAGCCGAAGGGGAGATGGTGGAGAAGAACCTCGTGATCCCAGACGAGATGCTGCACTTCCTCAGTCAGGTGAGCCACCTCACAGGACATTCCTATGTTGTTGTTGTTGTTTTCTAATGTCACGCGTTTGACAATAAAGTCATTTGACCTCTTGCACTCCAATATTTTTCAAAGATATTATCATGGTCAGCCACTGAAGCACAGATTTTGAGGTGTTCCGAACTACGTTATCAGAACCAGGGATCCAAGTGGCTGCTATAGTTTTGGAAAATCGCCTAGAACCATAGAATAGCACCGGCAAGTTGTCATTTTTGAATGCTGTGTTGAGAAATCTGGACAATGAGAAGCAAGGTGTATTCCAGGCAGCTGCTGAAGTAGTGGGCATGGCACTCAAATTGTTGGATATTAACAGTCCTGGAATGCTGGGTTTCGAATCCATTTCTTGGTTTGAGTTGCACAATGGGCGGTTAGGGGACTGATATATTCCAATTCTATGCTGGTGTTTGGCCAAACAATCATGGCCTGTTGCCAATCTAAATGCAGCTACAGCCGATTTTCGTGGTAAATCGAGAATTAACTGTGGATTATGATGCAGAGAGTTCCATTTTTTCCCTTGAGATTGTATTATAAAATTTTGTTTGTTGAAGTCTAAGTATGTAGATTTAATAAATCTTTTCACAGAGTAATATGTAGATTTAGTAACAGGTCTGTAAGTAGCAGTGCTGCCCTTCTTTGCTAATGCATCCGCATTCTCGTTTCCCAGGATTCCACAATGGAATGGTATCCATTGGAATACAATTCTTTTATTGAGTGATATTAATTGATAGAGCATTTTAGTTATTTCTGCTGTTTGAGATGACATTCCTATGTGCGGGCAGCCTTTATTTTTAATGAAATGTCCCCGATACCCATTTCTGTTAGAGGCTGAGCCATAGTGCAGCTGGAAGATTAGTTACTATTACTGTAATGTACCGAAGCACATATGATACTTCCGTGCAGGAATTCTGCATTACCATATGGTGAAGAATGGGTAGAATGGAGAAAAATTCTCTCTGGTACCGGGACATGAACCTGGGTTTTCGCTCTACATGCTGACACTTTATCCACTAAGCCACACCGGATTCTAGTTCCAATGCCGGATTGAATCCTTCTCCGGTTAAGGGGAACCAGAAGAAGGATTCATTCCGGCATCGGAACTAGAATCCGGTGTGGCTTAGTGGATAAAGCGTCAGTATATAGAGTTGAAAACCCATGAATGTGTGTATGTATGTATGTATGTATGTATGTATGTATGTATGTATGTATGTATGTATGTATGTATGTATGTATCGTTGTATGTATGTATTATGTATGTAGGTATGTATGTATATTTTTTTTAATACACGTAATCGGCATACTCCGTTACTCATTGGTAACACTAGATACCTCTCGAAACATTTACATTGATTCTTACTAGTTAATTACAATTATTATCCATTGCATATAAATGGGGTTCGCTTTACCTATCAGTTTGTTCTTTTGTTGTTTATATCTTAACCTAGTCTGTCTCTTAACTTTGTAATTATTCATAATTTCGTTATTAAATAACATGTCTCTTAACATAACACTTACATAGCTTATTTTAAGTCTGTAATCCATTCTATTATTATCATCTCCCAACTGTTATTACCACAATCATTATATTCTTAAATACTTAGCCCAGCCTAACATGTCCTTTCGTTATCTACCAATCAATTGACAACATAAAGTCCACTATAGTCCACTGTAATATATTCAGTTGTTGTTTTTCATGAGAAATGAGGGGTATTTTGATCAGTGTTCATTATAGATGCCTGTTGCTAGTAGCCAGAGTTAAAAAATGTTATCAATGAAGAATTTTTTCTTGCCAATCGCACAGAGGAATTTTTAATTTATTAGTCGATTTTATACATAAAAGAATGTTACATATGCCCTATTTTTCCTATATTTGTATCTTTTATCACTTCTGAAAAAGTGCACCCAAAATTGGGGAATTTAACATTGCGAGATATGGAAACTTCGGCACCATTTTTCTCCACTTTATTTTTTGTGACATTGGTAAACTTTTCTCAGAAAGTATTGTACCCAAAAGGCTGAAATTATTATACAATATCAATGTGATGGCATTTTACACAGTAGGTTAAAAAATTAAGTTTATTTCTATCTTCAGCAGAAAAAAAAAATAATTTGCAGTCATTTTTAATGCAAAAAAATGTTATCAATTAAAGAAAAATTTTTTGCCAACCGCTCAATGGAATTTTAAATTTATTTAACCGGTTGTATACTTAAAGGTATGTTACATATGCCCTATTTTTTTCCATATTTGTATCTTTTATAACTTCTGAGAATAGTGCACCTAAAATTGAAGAATTTAACATTGTAAGATATGGAAGTACAGACTAACTTAACTCTCTCTAGCTCGTTCATACGTGCATCACAGGATGTTGTTGTTGTTTTCTAATGCCAGGCATTTGACAATAAAGTCATTTGACCTCTTGCACTCCAATATTTTTCAAAGATATTATCATGGTCAGCCACTGAAGCACAGATTTTGAGGTACATCGCAGGATGTAATATTATAGATTTCACCATATTTCAGGATGCTTTTTCAAATGGTGTATAAATTATTTGTATGTTTTGTATGTATTTATTCACACTGCAATGGGTATATACCCGGTGGCAGTGGTAACTAATTACACTCAATAATGACAATAATAAACTTATTAATTAAAATACAGTTAATAATAATACCAATAATTGATACAAATAATTAATACTAACAATAATTTATAATAATAATAATAATAATAATAATAATAATAATAATAATAATAATAATAATAATAGGGAATATCCTAAATTAAATGAAGCACGATCACTTAAAATAACCTTAACATTAAGATGATTTTCCTTTGTCTTTATTTACATTGGGACAAACAATGTGTATGCGAGATGATGTTCGATATGAAGCCCAATGTAAAATTCATTTCCAGAAAGATTAATTATTTCTGTACTGTCATTCATTGTAGGTTGCGGATCATGGGAAGGACGAAGGTACGAACAAGGCGAATTCCGGCACAACGAATACACCAAACACTGCCCAGTCATACCAACAGCAAACCTGCAACAATAGCTATCCACAAGGGAACTACCCTGGTGGGAACTACCCTGCACCAGGACGACAGATGCCGCCGAATGATTCAGCAAGTCCTGCAGCAGGATATAGTTATCCTCCGTCAGTTCCTTCTAACGGGTACTCAGCACAGTCCATTCCAGCTAGCCCCGCATCTGGTAACATGTACTGCCATTCTGCACCTGTAGCGAGCAGTCCTATTCAGGGACACCCCAGTGCTATGATGGGCCAGTCCATTCCCATGAACACCCCGCAACAAGGCAGTGGCTATAGCAACCCAGCAATGCCTCCGATGAACAATCAGTGCCAGGGTGTCATGAACGGACCAGGTGTGTGCCAACCTTTGCCCCCACAGACTAATGTCGGCTACAGCGGGCCACCCGTGCCTATGGCTAACAGCTCGAGTCAGTGCCAACCAGTGATGAACAGTCCCGGACATTGTGGGTCAATGCCGAGTCCTGCTCAGGGAAGTATTCCAGGGTACATGGGGCCTGCCACCCCGGTAGGAAACAATCCGACACAGTGCCATTCAATGCCGAGTCCGGCACAAGCGAATGCAGGGTACCTCGGTCCTAACATGCCGACAAGCCCTGCCAATTGTTACGGGGCAGGGGGACAGTCCCCCCAGCTGAGTCAGCAGCCACTCACCAGTCCTGCTGCGGGGGCCCCCGCCCCTCAGCAAGCCGGCACCTGCTGGCAGCAGAACGTCCAGATGATGCAAGCCGCGCAGATGTCACGAGGCAACATGGCGTACAATGCGCAGAACTTCCAGATGCATCACGATAGTCAGTACAACAGCTGCTACCCACAGCAGGTGGGACATTGTGTGAACTGCACGCAGCATCACCACCAGCAGTACCCACCTCAGTCTCACGGCCCCAACTGCGGGGCCAGCTGGAGCAACTACAACCACCAGATGCCGCCACCACCATACCAGCAACGGTCGCAGCAATTCACAGGCCCGTGCCCCCCTCCGACACAGCCCCCTCCGTGCAATAACAACAGCGTCGGTCTGATGGCTCCACCAGCCATGAATTGTAATCAGCAAAGTCGACCGGCTTCTAACAGTGGTAACAGTATTCATAACATGTCGTACCCTCCTGTTGGCAATAACAACAACGGGACAGAGATCCAGTGTCGGGACATTAGTCAGTCATCACCAAACAATGCTAACATAGCACAGGTAAACGCTAGTTCCGGCACCACCCCGGTTGTCACCGGCAATGCAAGGGGCATGAGGCAGGACGCGTACCAGAGAACGCTGGAGTATGTGCAGCAGTGTCAGTCCTGGGCGGGCAGCGATATGGTGACCAGCAGCACGCATCCGCCGGACGGGGCTTCCCTCAAAGGCCCTCTCCAAGGATCCACATCCAACATGGTGATCAATGACATGACATCTTCCTTAACCTCTTTGCTAGAGGAGAACAGGTATCTGCAAATGATTCAGTGAACAAAGGTTAAAGTTTCGTAGTACACAAAGTGGGAAGTTATATCAGGTTTTTTATTGAGAAATGAGCTAGATTTGACTTACAGATCACACAAGAACGTTCTATAAAACCAATATGAAAAGAAAAACCAACTGATTTTACCACTTAATGAAGGTAATATTTGTGCCATCTTGTTACTAATATCAATCTAAAGAATGGGTAATCTGAATATTGCAGAAGGGCTAGCCAGAAGTGGCCTTCCTGACCAATCAAGCTACTAGTTACTGTCCAGTCAGGTGCACCAAGCATTAAAGTCCAGTTGGTTTATGTCAGCATAGAATTTTTAGAAAGAGAAGGAAATACTCATTTTCTCATGCTGCCATAACCTCTCAGCATATGTTGGGGGAGGGTGGAAACCCCAGATGTGTGGCCTTTGTTTTGAAGGAATGGCTGAGCCATTTCCCTATAAGTGATTTATATATTTACCTTTTTTGCCATTACTGACTTGAAACATCACAAATGAAGAGTCCACTGTAAGAATGATGGATGTCACTTTCTTGTCGAAAATGAATCGAGACTGTCAATGCAGAGCTTAAGACATATAGAATGTACATAGAGAGTTATATGGCATTAACACTGATAGTCATTGTCCAGTAATGATCGGAAAATCACAGTTAAGCTTTGAGCGCTAAGCATTTCAAACTTTCAATTGCGTCTCCTGCAAAATGTATTCCAAATGACATCCATCATTCTTGCAGTGGACTCTTCAAATACAAGTGAAACCACCGATATTAAATAAGAAAGAATAGATTATATCATATGTGCACTTCCAAATTCATTTTTTCTAGAATTTATTTCAACTCAAAAACTAAAATAACCCACAATGTGGACACCACCACTGATAACCACCAGCAGACTGACTGAAACAGTGTGGCTTTTACGAAGACGGTATGACAACAGCATTTAGTTTTTCTGGAAAATCCTAAGTCTCAGTAAGGTTCTTGTACTGTATTCAATAGGGTTAGAAGCAGGTCGTTCCTGAGAAAAGTTTTCTTTCTCTAACTGCCTGTGCGGAAATAAACTATATAACTAGACTTTACCATGCATAGTGAAGGCTGCAGTCACCTCATTAGTGGCTCAAGTGCTAGCATGCTGTTCTTTCCATCCAGACAGTCTAGGTTCGATTCCTCACCAAGTCTTGATGGAGTTTGTGGTGGACAAGGCAGATGCAGAGGGGTTTTCTCGGAGTACTACTGTTTCCCTCTTTCATCTATCATCACAAGTTAAGGTCCCTGCCACTGGGGGAAAAAAAAGAATAATTATCTACTGACAAGAGAGAAGATTGTAACTATAAGAATTTACATCAATTTAATTTCATACTTTTAAAGGGCCAAAATCAAAAACTAACATCAGAATATCAAAATAAAGATAATAAAAAGGGGAAAAAAAAAAATTTTCTTCAGTTTTGTTCGAAAATTTCACCTCTGCCTCCCATTAAGTGATGGTACTGTAGCACCAGTTTGGAAGTTTACATCATTCTAAGTTACCATTCAGAATTCCATTAAAATCACTTAAAAAGTCTGGTATGCATTTGATATAAAATATATCTCCAATTTCTGAGTACAAAAATATTCGTTCATGTGTGTTCTTAAGTCTTTTCTAGTTAGTATTCAGAAATGTGACGAAAAAGTAAAATCGATGTCATTACATGATTGTGCCTCTTCAAAGCTGTGTTTATTTTACAAGAAGTGTATTTATTTAAATGACGTTATTTCGTTCAAAGACTTTTCTGTTTCATTGAAGAACTATTAATTTTTATATTATAATTGTGTTATTACATTATTTTGGCAATTACTTGTACATGTAGTAAACATGTGACGTAGCAGATTCTGTAAAAATAAACCACTAATGACTTCATATGTGGTATGTATCAGTATGTGGTTAACCATGAAATAAAACCAGACAAAGAGACTAGCAATGAAATCTGGTCAGTGAAATTTTGTGCAGTTTTTATAGAGCAGTGTTCCCAACACTAGTGTTTTACAAAACTTATTTTTATATAAATATCTGAAATAAACTAAAAATTTCATATACACTTTTACATGTAATATGTACATTTGATATAATTTTAACTGGTACCGTAATTAAAATATATCTTTCTCTGGGAATCACTGATGTTTTCAAAATTCAGGAGGGTAAGAAATTGATCCAAATAAACTGATTTCAAATTGCTGACCTGTTGCCTGTCACAGACCTGCCAAAATGTAATAGGAACATCTAGTGCTGGAGTATATTATAAATGTTTCATATGAATTCTTTTACCAATGATTTTAAAGTGATATTATGATTGTGAGATTATTAAAAATCTGGACACTTTTTGAAATTGCTTCAACCTTTATTTTAATGTAAATCTCATTTTTAACAAACACAATTTAATTAACAATTTATTGGGGTTTATTATGAACTATTGGCATAGCTCAGGTGGTAGCATGTTTGCGTGCTGTTCCAGAATTGTGCTTAGGTAGGGTTCGATTCCTGCTGAGGCTGATTGGTTGGTTTTACTCCTTTTTCCCAACTATAAGGATGCTGTTTAGTGAACTGTCTGAAGACAGGTCTGAAACTCATAAGTGACAACAATAAGGCATCTGTGAGTTTACTAGACGTATTCAATATTTTATATTTCTAGTACCCACACATACTATGTTCACTCAAGACTTCCTGGTCTCCCTAGTTCGCAGTTGAATTCCATTTCTGGTGTGAAGGCAGCAAGAAGGTATAATTCATTAACCTAGATAATATGGTGATAGACGAGAATAATAACTACCATAGCAAAGTTGAACTTTGAGGCTGACAATAAATGGACGGTAAAATTGTTTGTGGAGTCGTCTTATTCAGGGAAAAAGTCAGTAGCGGCTGGTGGTCAAAATAATGAGTGTGCTACAATCTCTATATCGGCCTACTGTATAGGCCTACACTTATATGTATTTATCTTAATTTGAGACTCGGCTAGTGACGAAATATGAAGTCCAAACGATGTTCCTTCTTACTGCTGAACTTGTCAAATCACCCTGGTGTTAAACCCCTCCATCTTGGACATCATACTATTTTCTATTGACAGTATTGCAAGAGCAGTGAGGCGATCCTGGGACATAGTGTTCCTTAAAAACGTTTTTATGCATTTTAAGCAAGAAAAACTTATTTCTGGCTCAGCAGTGGTCATTGGTTTTGTAACAAAAATATTTAACAACTTCGTTACTTCACGGAATGGATCCTGTGAATTGTTGGAGACTATGTATTGTAACAATTGAACAGCTCCATCTATATTTCGGAAGTCGGGTCTTCCTCATAGAACTCCAAGTTGTGTCTTTAATACTCTTTTGTTCAGTACAGTATAGCTGTTGACAGCAACTTCAAGTTCACGTTCAGGAAATTATGCGAAAAATTGTCAAAAAATTTACTGTTTAACAATTTTGTTGCGTCTAGGTAGCTTAAAGACTGGAAACAATAAGTAGTTTCCTGAATTATACGGTCATATACTTCCTTGGCATCAATTTTCTGGGATTCCATTTTCTGTTGCTTGCTGACTGATTTAGGAGGAACCTCAAAAAACAGGCAGGTGGCAGCAGCAGTCGGACACTTGAATTACCAAATACATTATGCATAGTTCCGAGTTCTTCCACAAACAAGCATTCTTTCGTTATGCTTTACTTTTGCAATCTCCAAGCTGTGTTGTGCTGAAGCTGACTACAGCACTTCCCGCGTAAAAATAGCCAATCGGAGCAGTGATTTCAGCTTCGTACATGCGCATTAATTGTCTACATCCTCATGTAGAGTTTTGAGTAGCACATTGTACCCCCTGAGGCACCAAAGAGCTAAGAGCGAAGATTAAACACTCTATAATGCGTCATGAACATAACCACGGGAAACTGTCAAATGGCAGATCAAATACTATGGTGGTATTGCAAATACATTATTTGAGCAAAAATTATCATTTTGCTGTAGCACTGTAGCACATAAGGACGGGCCACCCCTGGAAAAAGTGTGTTTAGTTCCATTAACTTACGGCATTAAACCTCACTATTTTCTTAGGAACCAATAATTCTGAGCCAGATTTGAATGCATGAACCTCAGTCTGTTGGTAATTATGAGCACCATTCTAGCACTATGGAAGATTTTGGCTCTAATTTAAAAGTTAGTTTCCACTGATCTAAAATCAAACTAATATTTAACACTTCTATGAAAAAAATACGTAAATTATTTTTTTTTTATAAAAAACATTGTTGATGCATATGATGATGGAAGAGTGGAACAGAGAAAAATTCTCTCTGGCACCGGAGTTTGAACCCAGGTTTTCAGCTCTACGTGCTGACGCTTTATCCATTAAGCTACACCGGATTCCCATCCCGATTTCGGATCGAATCCTCTCAGTTTAAGTTCCACCTCTTGGGTTCCCTCTAGTGGCCTACCCTCATGCACTGCGTCATATGATATGCGAAAAATAATCACTTTGTGATTTAAGACGGCGCTTATACCGTCGGATCCCAGCCACTTAGTCACTCATAACGAGTGCACCTCTGCACATGTGTGGACATTGTGCCATTGTCATACAAGAGCTGGAACTTAAACTGAGAGGATTCGATCCGACATCGGGATGGGAATCCGGTGTGGCTTAGTGGATAAAGTGTCAGCACATAGAGCTGAAAACCCGGGTTCAAATTCCGGTGCCAGAGAGAATTTTTCTCTGTTCCACTCTTCCATCATCATATAATGACGCAGAATTTCTGCACTGAAATATTACATCGTAATATATTGTTGATGCATCCTTTGTATTATTTTCATAACTAACTAGGTACTCCAGAAACGACTTTCATGCATGTTGATGTAATGTTATAAATAGCATTACTTTCGTTCTAAGATATTCCATTATAATTTTGTATGTAAATAATATGTACCTGTATTGTAGAAATTTATTCCTAAAGAATCGACAAAACGTCATAAAATGTAAGGAACAACATGTATATGTAAACTGGTCTGTGACAGAAAAAAATTTATTAGTCTAAATATTAAAAAAAAAAATAGAACAATATATTTTCTGCAGGAAAAATTTAAAGCAATTTCTTACCTTCTGAATATTGGTACACATTAAAAAAAAAAAAAAAGACGAAACACTGTATAATAAGAACAAGATACATACATACATTCTGAATAAGAACACATCACTGAAATATCAAAGTTGTTTGAAGAAATGTACAGAAAATATGCTACCAATTTTAAGATGAAATATCATTGTGATGTAGTATTACAGATTTGTATGATGATATTGATATATAAATAGTATGTTGATAGTGATTGGCTTAGAAATCTACAGATTACTGTTGTCATTTTCGAAACCTTTCCAAAAACCTTAAACCTTATTCCTTACCACATTTCTAGACAGCACAGATATACAGTAAAATCCCTTTTATATCCCCGCAATTTACGTTTTATTGGCTCCTCCAATAAAATTTCCATATTTTCATAATGTTATAATTAGTACAGCTGGCACCAGCGTTTTTGGCGTGTGTCCTAGAGTATAGTGTCCACTTTGTAAGCATGTTGTTAATACAGCTGAGAATGGTACCACTTCCTATACACGTCACATCAGTCATTTATCAAACACAGTTGTCAGACTGACTGCTGCAAAGGTAAAACACTCGTACTTAACGTTCACATTACTTATTTCACACGCCAAAAACGGTGACACAGACTGTACATACACACATTTACGTCAGTGTAATTTCAAACTTCCCTTCACTTACACCGCTATACGAAAGCAACAGTAAGACATGGATGACTTCAGAGTAGATAAGTGCACTCGATGCAAAAAAATGGTGCCCTGCCCACTCACAAACCTTGCATCTAAAAAATGTAAAAAATGTGCAATTAGAATTTTTTCCAGCCAACTGCACAAGCAGACTGCAGCCCTTGAATTTGGACCTTTTTCATGCCTTCAAGGTAAATTACAGAAAGAAAGAATCTATTGAAAATTCTGACAGTCCTGGAGTGTGGCAAAGATGCAAGATACAAAGATCTCTATATTAGAAGCATTCCATTTTATAGTAAAAGTACAAGAGATATTTAAAGCAATCAGATATCACCAATTGCTTCCAGAAAACTGGCTTTCTTTTAGGACTAACTAAAGAAGTGGTTGCAGGAGAAGAAGTACTTGAAAATGACGACTGGGAAACTTTCAACCAGAAGCAACATTTTTAGATTTATAATATGTAGTATATGTATAAATATCGATGGTGTTTTGGTAAAGGGAGAGAAGTCATAAAAATGGATTTTGAGTGAAATGAAAATTAAACATTGGATCATTATTGCAAATAATTGAGTAGCTTAATATCAAAGACGGACATCTGTCGTCTCCATAGTTTTGATCTAGCGGCAATTTTTTAATTCACAGTGTTCTTTGTAATATTTACCACAATTTATTTTATAAATATAGTGTTAGAGTTTGCATATGGTTTCACTATAACTGGAAAGAGCATGAAAAATTGTATAAAAAACCACAGCTATCTAAATTTCGATTGAGGTCAGATGTCTGTCTTTGATATTAAGCTACTCAATTTTATACATAAATAAAACACGTCAAATGCTAGTATTCTTTTGTTTTTTGCACACCCACTTGTAGAATTTAACTTGTGTATTCCCCTGGAGAACAAAACTCCATTTGCACAAAAAATGACAATCGCCTTTACACCATCGATATACATATAGCTAGTTAATGACACGGCAACCATAAAACATAAAAAGCATAATGACACTTCAAACATATATTTGGTACCTTGAACATGATTGTGGTTGCCTATGAATCTTTAAAAACTAATTTTTAAAAGAATAATTAAAAAAATAAAGCATAATTCTTCGAGAAATTAACTTAAAAATCTCGTGTAACCATAGGTTGACAATATTATTCATATTTCATACAAAACAGGAATTAAAACTGAAATATTTTCGAGCAATGATTGAAATCAAATCAGTACCCATATGGTACTGGTAATTGGAAATCACTAGAATGTAAATTTAACTGTTTGTAGTCAGTGTGCACAAGGAATCAGATCAGATAGTGTGGGACCTCATGTATATCAGTTCACATGTATTGAATATTACCCACATAAACATGCCAAAACAATTTTTGTAGGTACATGTAGTAGGCTTACAAAGGGTTCGAGTGTAGCCTTACTCCATGGATCACTTTCTGGTTGAAGAATGTACATTATGCTCAGAATTTATAAATTAAAAAAAGTTCATTGTGCAAAAGCATGTGTAATGTTTTAAGGTTAGGATATGGAAACCAGAGTCCAGTGAGAGTGATAGGGTTCAGCTTCAGCTAGCACAAAAACACATCAACATTGAACTGAATTTCAGAACACACACCCTCTTTGATCTAATACCACAGTCTACTATATACAGTCACGAAGCTTGAGTTTTGAGGGTGCTAGAAACAATAGACTGTGACGGTACTATTTTGTATTGCCTGTAATGAGGTGATATTAGCGATCCTAGTGGTGAGCAACTATCTAATGTTTGCATATTTACTACATATTGAGCTTCGCGACTGTATATACTAGACTGTGATAATACCATCAACCAGAAACACACCCCACCAAGACAACAAGAAGCCGGAAGATAGTGTGGGACCTCACTAGAATTCAGAAGATGATGCACACTACATCGAAACTAGTCAATTAAGGTAAGAAATAGAAGGTTTAATATTAGCATAGTGAAGTTAGTTGTTTATTTAAATAATTTAACATATCTTCAGTAACATAAAAGTGTTAAAAAAGTTTAATCAAGAACGAAAAATAAATGCGGTATTTACGATATTTACATTCCATTATTACTTACATTAAAAAATGGTCTTAGTCAAGAATCGATTCTTCAGTTACAGAGTGAATATCTTAATTATTGTATCAAACAGGAAGAAACCATAAAGTATCTAAGTTATGTATTATTTTA